>NC_088370.1:25262773-25292773 GCF_034508935.2 Berghia stephanieae | reverse complement strand
TTCTCTAGGGGTTGTTGCTAGCGTTCCCGACACTATGTGCATCGACTTGCGAAGTTTTACATCTACCTTCTCAACGTTTCTGCTTCTACCCCACACTGGAGCGCAATACTCTGCGGTGGAATAGCATATTGCCAGGGCGGACGTTCTCAGGAGCGCTTGGATAGCGCCCCAAGTCGATCCCGCCAGCTTCCTTAGAAGACTGTTGCGTTTCTCTATCTTCCGGGTAACCCCTTCGAGATGAACCCGATAGGTAAGGCTGCGATCCAACGTCACCCCTAAATATTTTGGACGCGGCTCATATGGGAGTGGTGGTCCCCGACCAGGACATTCAGTTCACGGGTGTGCCAACCACTGCACAAGTGAAATGTAGTGGCCACGGTTTTTGAAGTGTTCATCTTCAGGTACCACTTGTCAAAGTAGGATTTGAGTCTGGTGACGTCCTCGCTGAGTACGCTCTCGAGACCGGTCCACACTTTACTCTGAGTAACGAGTGCCCAGTCGTCTGCGTATCCCAGCCTCAGGGAGGAAGTTTTCGGCATATCGCTAATGTAAACGTTAAACAACATTGGCGCAAGTACCGAACCCTGAGGGACCCCATTCTTCAATTTCCTTACTTTGCTCGTGACGTCTCCCAGCGCGACGTGGAATTGCCTTTCCCCTAAGATCGAAGAGAACAACTTCAAGGTCTTTTTGCACCTTATGATTTTTGCAAGTTTGAGCATTAACCCATCGCACCAGACCGTATCGTACGCCGCTGATAGGTCTATGAACACAGCACCTGTTTGCTGTTTTCTCTCGAACCCGTGCTCAATATGCTCTGTAAGGGCAATGACCTGTTCCGTGGTGCACCTCCCTTCCCTGAAGCCTGCCTGCTCCGGTGGCAGGGCAGCGTCTAGGACCGGCCCCCATCGGTTTAATAGAACACGCTCCAACAATTTGTAAAGACAGCTCAGCAGCGATATGGGTCTGTAACTGTCTGCCTCCTTCGCCGGCTTCCCTGGCTTCAGGATGGCAACTATCTTCGCATGCTTCCACACTTGTGGAAGCTTTCCTTTTGCAAGGATGTAAGACATTGCCTCTGCTAGCCAGGCCCGTGCCCTGGGGCCCAGATGCGTCACCATATCGGGATATATACCATCTATCCCTGCTCCTTTGCCGTTCTTCACTTCGTTAATGGCTGCACCCACTTCTCGGGGACGAACTGGGCTGTCCAGTCCGACTCCTCCGCAGGTAGCGAGTCCAAAATCGTACGGTACGCCTTGCGGACACCGCGCTCAAAAGCCTGATTAGGGACCCGCTTACTACGGTTCTTAATGTTCTTGGCAATTGTGTCTGCCTCGCATTCCCGTGCAGCCTTCGCGTAATTCCGATCTGGGTCCAATTTCTTTATCAAACGCCAAGCGTGGCGGCTGGAGTGTGTAAAGTCGAGGCTTTCCACGGTCTCCTGCCACCGTTGCTTCCTTCCCTCTGCCAGAGATGAAGTAGTCTATCGGCTGCGTCCTGGGACTGGGTCTGCTGGTACTCTCGGTACAGCTCTTCCGACTCTGCTGTCCAGCAAGGGGTGTAGAATTTCCGTTTGCACCGTGGAATAGAGCGTTGAGCACTCTTAACCAGTAGCCTATTGAATCTGGTTATATTCTTGTACTTGGGAGGAATGGCAGGGCAGACCTGCTCGATATAGGAACTTAATTCCTCCCAGTCAGCCTTCCTGAAATTCCATCTGCAAAGTGGGAGAGACTGCACCCTCGGTATTGTCACCCCAGCTGTGACAAGAACCGGCCTGTGCTGGCTATGTGGGAAAGTCCCCGAGGACTGTCCGCTTCACCTGCAGCGGTTCACCGTTCGCGCCTTTCGTTATGAGGGTGAGGTCTGGAGTATACTCCTTCTTATGGCGGGTACCCCGGAAGGTACCCTTGGCTGTAGGATCGTACACTAGGTGTAGATCGTTACAGTCCATCCATGAGCGGAGTTGTCTTCCTGCCTCGTTGCAGTCTCGGTAGCCCCATTCGTGATGGTGGCTATTAAAGTCTCCCAGACAGATGGAAGGATGGCTGACTACCGGTACCGGTGGTGTAGTCCAAGTCGCTCTAGGTGGTTTGTAAATATTATGCAAACACAGTCCACCTACTTCCATGGAAATTCGGTTCACCCCATCGCTGTCCGTTACGCTCTCAATGACCCTTACCTTCGATGGCTCTTTAGCGTAAACGCTAACCCTCCTTTGAGCCTCGAAGTGTCCTCGCGTTGGACCACCGTATAGCCTGAGATCTGGAATCGGGAAGATTGCGCGCCTGAATAAAGGTGGGTCTCCTGTAACAGGAGGATATCTACGCAGTGAACGGCCAATAGCTTTGATAAAAGCTCATTTTTTGCCATACTCTGGCTCTCGACGTTCAGGGACAATATGTGCGTCAGTTCGCCATCCCCGCCGTCGCATTTTCCGATTGGCAGGCCGCGAATCAATTGATGCATGGGACGTTTGCTTTTTTCTCGGACGTGCCGACGACCCTGGCGACACGAACGCGGTATTATTTGGCTAGGCGGCAGACCGCTTCGCCATTGACGGGACTGATTGGGACTCGACATAAGGATAATAGTGTGGCGCCCGGGATAGGGCTGCTATTCGGGCACCGGGTTTGGATCAAATTTAGTCACACACCGGGGCGAGCAGCTCATGTGGCTCGTTGGCTCGATACCCCGGGATGGTCTCGTGACGGTCGACCGGGATTTACACCTTTGCCCTCCCGTGTGCCTCAAGCCCCCTCACCACTGCAAGGTAAAGATCCACGAGATGGGGGGGGGGGGGCAGTTGGCAGCCTCATAAAGTGCATTCTCGGAATGTGACGGAATTCAGCGGACAAAGGAAATGAGTCCAATGTTTTGGCAGAGAGACGCAATGGTATCGTCATGAAAGGATTTCTGTACCATTTAAGCTCTGTGCGCGGCTATGTGGTCTTTGTGGTATGACACTCGCTTTCGGATCGGAAGGTCCTGGGCTCGAGCCTCGCTTGGCGCATAGTAGAGTCCTTGGAAAAGACTCTTTATTTACATTCTCTCACCGTACTCGGGTGTAAAATGAGTACCTGGCCGTTAGTAGCGATGTCTTTGTAGAAAAAAAATTGTAATATCGCCTAACAGACGTCTTGTCTCGTTCTACATGTTACGTGTTGCTGTTGCCCTGTAAAGCACTTTGAGAACGTTTAGTGCATATTGCACGTTATATAAAAGCTCAAGTTTGTTGTTTGTTTTGTTTTTTGGGCTTTTTTTTTTTTTTGGCTCGGTTCTTACTTACATTAGATACATGCAATTTGTAAAAACTGCCCAACGGAACCGGGCTCCCTAGGAATGAATGGGTAACACTGAACAGAGCACGGGCAAAGCTTGGGAAAACAGCTGGAAGCATGAAAAAATGGGGGGCTGGTTGAGTTTAGCTAGTCTAGCTTGTGTACACGTGCAGACTCATGGAGCACATCCTTAGAGAATGCCATAACGGACCCAGCTGCCCTGACCATGACCTAAGAGTCTGCTCCCCAGAAGCGGTGGAGTGGGTTCGGTGTTGGAGCGACAAGCTGTCATGATGATGATCATGATGTAGAATGTGTTAAAAAAAAAAAACAAGAATCGCAAAGTATTTCAGTCATGAATAAATATCACTATACGTGTCAGTGCTTGACGTAATCAGTCGGAAAGTGAAAATTTTGGATTTGCATATTATTTTTTTTTTTTTTTTGCATTTTCTGAAAGAATATGCTCACCAGAGCATTTAATCTTTATTTGAAGTAAATCAGGCAATTTTTCATGGTCAGATGTATGGGAAAAGTATCCAGCATCTTTTCTCAAATTTGATTTTTTTTTCAACTTGACTAGCTGTAAAAAATATTTAGAAGTGAAATTAAGCTTTGATATTTCCCAATGATGTACAAAAAGGGTTGATTTAATCATTTATGACAAAACCTCATTTTTTAATAAAAAATTGACCATCTAAATAAACTTGGCAATATCTCAGTTCAAACCTTTTCACCACCCGACCGATTATGTCATTCACTGTAACATATAAGAAACCAGACAATCTCACTGAAGAGGCATGGCCATTAGATTCACCGCTGCAAAACTGCATCATGCCGAGGTGTGTGGTCTTGTGGTATGACACTCGCCTTCAGACAAGAAGGTCCAGGGTTCGAGTCCGGCTCCGAGTGGCGCATCATTAAGCCACTTGAATAAAAAATGCTATTTACTTACAAACTGTCATCGTACTCGGGTGTAAAATGAGGATAACCGTCATTTCATTTTCTTA
Source organism: Berghia stephanieae (assembly GCF_034508935.2). Lineage (NCBI taxonomy): Eukaryota > Metazoa > Mollusca > Gastropoda > Nudibranchia > Aeolidiidae > Berghia > Berghia stephanieae. The sequence goes on along the minus strand of NC_088370.1, from coordinate 25,288,479 downwards.
TTCAAACTGATTTATACAGTTAGTTGTCGAACATATTCAAGAGTAAACAAACAAAAAATGTGCTTTCTTGATAGTCTAGAAAAGTGGTCATTAAAAGCCGCATGGAGCCGGAGTTTCTCCCGGTTTCTATAGCGTGAAACAGACAATAGTAATTGCTTGCTAACCTTTGGATAGTAAGCTAATCTATCGCAAAGTATCCACCGCCAAATTTAACAGACTCAGTTACCCATTTCCTGCTGGGAGGACAGTGGTGGGCTCAGAGAAAAAAAACTCTCGACTGCACCCGGGATCGATCTCGTTCCCTTTGCGTATGAAGCGAGTGCTCTACCAACTGAGTTATCGGGATACCCTTTAAATATCAATCGAATAAGATTTTCTTCACCTGGGCAAAAAACTCTCAAACCTGAGACCACCGACATAAGATTTTAATGTCAAGAATTTTTTTCCCAACAGATCTTTCTCTAATTCTAATGCAGCTCCAAGAACCTGGAATTCCCTGTCCTTTACAACCAGAAACTCTTCAACTTTTTTTTTTTCAAAACGTATCTTTATATAGCGCAATATCCACTAAATGTGCTCAAATAAGTGGTCCCTGGTCAACAGGCAACATTTAACATGTAGGACGGGACATGACGCATGTTAGGCGATATTACAATTTTTCGGACAAAGACAACGCTGTTAACGGTCAGGTACTCATTTTACACCTGAGTACGGTGATAGAATGTTAGAAAAGAGCCTTTTCCAAGGACTCAACTGTGCGCCGAGCGCGAGGCTCGAACCCAGGACCTTCCGATCCGAAAGCGAGTGTCATACCACTAGACCACCTAGCCGCACAACTCCTTCATTAAAGACTGTAGTTTAATGTTCTTCAAGTTAAGTTTTTCAGTGCTGTTGTTTTTATTTTATTTCCCCATTGTGAATAGATACGTGTTTTAATTGTAAAGCGCCTAAGAGCATGAATTCATGGAATTTGGGCGTTATCCAAATGATTTATTATTATTATTATTATTATTATTATTATTATCATTATCATCATCATCATCATCATCATCATCATCATTATTATGATAGTATATATTATTATTATTATTATTATTATTATTCATTAATTATTAGATTTTATAATTATTATTATATATTATTACTCTCACTTCAAAGGTTTTCGAACCGAAAAGTAGCGTTGAGTTCGATCTTCCTATTTCAGGCCCATCGATTTTCTCGACGAAATCGTGATCAATGTGAAGGGGTGTAACTCAATTTTTATCTTATTGTATGCAGTATGTTACAGTTGTTCCCCTTGATTTAAAACCAAAAAAAAAAAAAATCTTTTATAAAGAGCAATATCCATTGAACGTGCTCAAAGCTCTTTACAAAGGGTCCCTAGCCAAGAGCAACACTTAACATATAGAACGAAACATGACGCCTGTTAGGCCTTGTTAGGCGATATTACAAATTTTTTTTTCGGACAGAGACAACGCTCTTGACGTCCAGTTATTCATTTTACAACGAAATACGGTGAGAGATTGTGAGTAAAGAGTTTTTTCCAAGGACTCAACTATGCGTTGAGCGAGGATCGAACCCAGGACCTTCCGATCCAAATTCGAATGTCATACTACAAGACCAAATAGCCGCACAAATTTGAAGATTTAACAAATCTCCAAATGTGTTTTCTAATTATCTGAGAAGGAAATTATTTTGGGAAACTATCACTAGCCGCATAGCAATTATATAGGGGAAGCGTGGCTCAGCGGTACGATCTTTGCTTCCTAACCAAAAGTACCGAGTTCGACTACCCGCCTAGTGGTGTGACCTTGAGCAAGTCACCTCGCCCTAGCTCACTTTGCAGCGCTGCACTACGGCTGACGCCTGGTTTGTTCCACTCTTCCCTTGGAATAGACTCTAAAGAGAAATTTCCCCTTGGGTTGGGGACGAATAAATTTTAATTTATAGTTTTGATGTTGACACATCGTCCGTTATAAGTGGAATTACTGACTTCCAAGTTTGAGATTGATGGTGTTTCTACCATACAAGAAATCGTCTGCTCCGTAAGGGATATTTTTCTTCATCTTTCTCCCAACTTCGGATTGAAGATTAAGATGACCTGTCTGTTTTCACACGAGCGCACTCCGGAAAAAACACCTATATTCTAAAATTTGGCCAGAAAAATCGTCCTTCAAATATCGAACGAGCGAGCATATCTGGTGATAGACAATGACAGTCTAAACCATTCGAATGAGCCGGACTGTTTCGTAATGGTTACTATAATATTTATATAGAGCAACATCCACTTAACGCTAAAAGCGCTTTACAAGGGGTCCCCAGCCAACAGCAATATTAAATATGTATGACGAGACGCCTCTAAGGCGATAACAATTAAAAAACAGATATACGTCGTCGTCAAATTGTTTTTTAGTCATGTACAGTGCACTCTCCCGATAACGACATGGCTCGGGACCAGAGGTGCATGTCGTTATCGGGAACATGTCGTTATTCGGAAAATTTCAAGATGGCGGAAAAAGGGGTGTGGTTAGACCCTTAGAATGTACATTAAAGTACCAACCATAGTGGGTGATCAGTGATCGGACTTTCCAAACATGTAAAATACACGAAGTGTGTGTTTGTGTGTGTGTGTGTGTGTGTGTGTGTGTAGTTTTGTTGTTTGTTTTTGTTGTTGTTTTTTGTATGTCATTTTCCCTCTGTTGTTTATCCGGGCTTGGGACCGGCATGAGTGCAGCTGTATTTAATAATACAACTGAACACATGGCCACATTAAAAATGTTTTTTTTTTTGTTGTTTTTTTTTTTTTTTTTTGTTTTATTTTTTTTTATTTTTTTTTTTTGGTATTTTTTTTTTTTGTTTGTTTGTTTGTTTGTTTGTTTTTTTTTAACTAACTGTCGGATTTCGATTTAGAGAAGAAATCCATAATCCCGGTCTGTCGCTTGTTGCTGTAAATCATAGGGCCGACTTTATCTTCCATCTGATGCAACAAGTCGAAAATAGATGCACCATCCTCATTGGCCGATAACAAAGTGATCTCATTGGCTATGAGGTGCCTCTGGCTCAGAGAATGAAATGAAACTTACCGGAAACAACATTTTAGCTATTTTTATTTTTGTATCTAGCAAAATCACAGCCATTATTGCTAACTCAATGTCGTTATCCGGAGAGTGGTCTAAAAAGTATGTCATTATTTAGAGAGTTTTATTACTAATAACATATAGTAAAAAAAATCGGGACAGGGGGCCAATGTCGTTATCGGGAGAATGTCGTTATTCAGAGAGGTCGTTATCGGGAGAGTGCACTGTATTTATGTTTTTATTGTTTTTTTTTTTTGTTGTTGACTAAAGAAGAGTTTTGAATCCGAAGCGGAACGTGATAGGTATTTTGTTCTGTTTTGAGGCTGTTATATTCATTTTTGGGTATTACTTTTTATAATAATTATCAGAAGCTCCTAAATATAGATGTGAATTTACTTGCATCCAGAGTCAATAATAACTTACCACACTTATATTCTTGGAGATCAGATCCTAATACCCCTATACTACTGCCGTATTCTGGAAAAAAACATATTTAAAAATTTGGCCAGGAAACTCGTCCTTCAGATATCGATTGATTTAAACAGAAAGCATGTTGGATTTTGTTTTGTTTTTAAGGGTTTTACGACGCTTGCAACACATTTAGGTTATATCAGCGTCAGTAAAAAAGGAAGAAAATGGGATAGTAAAAAGTTCTAGAATTACAATTAAAGCACCCAAGAAAAAGTAAGACAAAGGGGAACTGAGAACAAATAGGGATCAGATGTAGATTCCAAGAGCATACCACATATGTACTTAGTTTGAGATCACCTATACGTCTCATCCGGACACAAGCACAAAATCCAACAAAGAGGAACACACTCAAATGCTTACATTATACATTCAAAATAAAAATAATACATAACAGAGAGATGATTTACAAGGAAAAAAATATCATCTCCCAAAACAATAACTATGCATTTGACTGTTTCCCTCCCAGCTAGGACCCCGTCAGAGCCAGGACAAAACCAAGTAATCTCATTCCGAGACAAAGACAGAAAGCAAGTTGGAAAACAGATATAAGGGGATAGAAGACACAGTATGTACCTCCCTGCCCGCTATGGGAGGTCAGGATCCCCACCCAGAAAGCATGTTGGAAAACAAATATAGGGGGATAGAAGACACAGTAAGTACCTCCCTGTCCACTATGGTGGTCAGGACCCCCATCCAGTTGGACCACTTTACATATATTGAAATATGAAAAACCTTTCGATAGAAGTAGAATACTGCCGCTCAATGTAAAAATAACCGTATTTAAAATTTTGACCAGAAAACTCTTCCTTCGGATATCGATCGACTAAATTGACCCTCATCTTGGCAATAACTCTCAAACCTGGGACTTCATGGAATAAGAGTTGCATACCCTATCTCCAGGGTGCCCCGATAGCTCAGTTGGTAGAGCACTCGCTTCACACGAAAAGGGATTGAGATCGGTCCCAGGTGCAGTCGAGATTTTGTTTCTGATCCCCCTGCAGTGAATGGGTAGCTGGGTCTGTTTGATTTGGCAGAAAGTACTTTGTGATAGATCAGTCTCCTATCAAAAGGATAGCAAGCAATTGCTATTGTCTTTTTCACGCTATAGAAACCAGGATAAACTCAGGCTCCATGGGCCTAATTGCTCTGAAGGACTTGAAGTAAGTAAGTACGTCAATATTTTCCAGCATTTGTTTTATGTTTTTAAGGGTTTTAACGGCGTTTGCAACACATTAAGATTATATCAGCGCCAGTATAGATAGTTAGAAGATGACGTCACTCACGTCTTTGTTATTGTTTTTTGCCATCCGTGTTTGTGAGTAATGCTCACTGAACTATATTAACCAGACTATAAACGTTCGTGGATACACACAGTTTTGTGTGTTGGTCCGTTATACTTCCGGATGGCAATGTTATGAGCTTCTTAGCCAAGCGCATACTATCTATAAAGGAAGAAAATGAGATAGTAGAAAGTTCCAGAATTACAATTAATGCACCGAAGAAAAGGTAAGATAAAGGGGAATTGGTTCAAATTGGAACAGACGTAGATTCCAAGAGTACACTTGCCCACTATGGGAGGTCAGGAACCCCTCCCAGATTTCCAGCCTTCAGCCTAAATAATAATGTTAAATTGGATGTAAGCTTCAAATTAATTACGAAAACAGATGAAATGGACGTTTCGGGTTTTTCCCTTTATCAACAAACAGGAAGAATGAAACACTACAGGTGAATGAGATAATGTGGTAGTGGTGTTGTTAAGATGAATAAACCATATATCACTTTCATCCTGTTTGTTGATAAAGGGGAAAACCCGAAACGTCCATTTCATCAGTTTTCGTAATTAAATTGAAGCTTACATTCAATTCCACATTGTTATTTATATCTTCGAGATTCGAGCAGCAACATTTACACAGCCTTCAGCCTAATAAATTATAATACATTTTTTTAAAAGGTGGACAGTTTTTCTATCATTATTTTAATCGTTCAGCAATATAACTTATTTGTATTTTATTTCTCTCGAAACATACCATAGCGATATTCTTATCTAATCGTAGCAATAATATTTGAAATCATAATTAATACAAGCAATCTTATTTGGTTCAAGCTCCGCCTGTTTGTTTGTTTTGAAGAGTTTTACGGCGCTTACAACACATTTAGGTCATATCAGCGCCAGTAAAAAGAAGATCGGACAGTGAAAAGATTTTAGATGTACAATTAAAAGGACTTCAGGAAAGAAGTAAGACAAGGGGGAATTGGTTCAAATAGGGAACAGATGTAGATTCCGAGAGCACACTATCAGTGTACTTAGTTTGAGATCACCTAAATGTCTCACCCACACACCAGCACAAGATCCCACTAAGAGGAATACACTCAAATGCTTACATTATACATTCAAAATAACAAATATAACAATACATAACAGAGAGATGATTTACAAGGAAATAAACATCGTCTCCCAAAACAATAACTATGCATTTGACTGTTTCCCTCCCAGCCAAATCTACGGCCAGGCCCCGGGCAAAACCAAGTAATCCCATTCCAAGACAAAGACAGAAACCAAATTGGAAAATAGATATAATGGGAAAGAAGACACAGTAAGTACACCCCTGCCCACTATGGGAGGTCAGGAACCCCACCCAACAAGCTCTGCCTAATTCAGCTTTGATAATAATAATAATAATAATAAAATAATAATAATAATAATAATAATAATAATAATAATAATAATAATAATAATAATAATAATAATAATAATAATAATAATAATAATAATAATAATAATAATAATAATAATAATAATAATAATAATAATAATAATAATAATAATAATAATAATAATAATAATAATAATAATAATAATAATAATAATAATAATAATAATAATAATAATAATAATAATAATAATAATAATAATAATAATAATATTGTATTGCAGTGAAATAAATACATTTGACAAAAGTACAAGATAGGGACAGGACTTGACACTTCGAGATAATAATTCTCACAGAAATAATACCTCAATGACAATCTTCCTCACACTAACACACAAAAACACGCAATGAAAAATTATCTGAAAACACACACACACACACACACACACACAATATATAAAATATAATATATATCATTAAATACAACATATAATATAAAATATATATATATATATATACACACACACACCAAAATGCACAAAGCAACTCACACACATACACACAAAAATGCACAAAGCAACTCACATACAAACACAATTACCATACAGCAATGTGCCCAAAGCAAATCACAAACAAATGTACCAAATGCAAAAATTCCACTTTCTGGGGGCAAAAATTGGCAATTAATGATAATGATATTAGGTTACTCACAATTATAATATAATATATCCTTATATTTCAGATATTGTTGCGCTCAACCTCCTCAGTGGCGCTTAACAATTTCATATGACATTTTTCACCATATTAATTCAACGATACAACGCGCCTATTTTAAGAACACACGTACATACACACAAATACATACTCTCTCCCTGTCTCTCTCTCACTCACACACACACACACACGCTCATACAAACTATCCGTCTCTCTCTCTCTCTCTCTCTCTCTCTCTCACACACACACACACACAAACAAACTATCCGTCTGTCTCTCTCACATAAACAAACTCTCACATACACACAAACTCTCTCTCTCTCTCACACACACACACAAACTCTCTCTGGACTAATATCATTCTCAATCTGAAGACATTTAATAAGTTCATTTAAATTGAAGGTTGAACCACAAAGATTGATAAATGTACAATTTGAATAAATTATATGGTGTATTTCACAAATTAAACGTTAAAGCTACTGAACGGTGAAATATGCTGACCTGCTTAATATAACAACAACAACAACAAATCGTAAATTAACACAATTTTTGGTTGTGGCTACTGAGCTTCAAATGTGTTTGACTCAATAAATCTGTCATAAAAGGAAAGTTATCTGTTTGATTTTAAGGTTCTTACGGCGCTTGGGGCACCTTTGTCATTTCGGCGCCAGAAAAACGGGGGGGGGGGGGGGGGGGGGGGGAGGGGGGGTGAAATAGTCAAAGATTACAGATTTAAAATTTCCATGCACACGAGAAAAAAATAAGATAAAGGAGAAGGGTTGAAATAGGGAACAGTTGTAGATTCCAAAAGCACTCGTCGAAGATAACATAAAAGTCGCATCCAGACACAAGAGCAGGGTCCTCACTAAGAGGAATACACCCCAATGCGAATATATATATATATATATATATATATATATATATATATATATATATATATATATATATATATATATATATATATATATAACAAAATAATAAATGCAATAGTACATAACAGAGAAATGACTTACAAGGAAAAAAATATCTCCCAAAACTAAAAGCATATATTTGACTGTTTCCCTCCCTGTCAAGGACAAAACCAAGTAATCCCATTCCAAAACAAAGACAGAAAAAAGCAACTTGGGAAAACACATACAAGGGGATTGAAGACAGTATGACCTCCTGCACACAATGAGAGGTCAGGAACCCCGCCCAGGTAAAGGAAAGCGTTTTGCCACAGAACCTATTGTTAGGAATTTGGAGCATTTTGGGCCATGCTGAGGGCAAATTAAATCATAATATTTACGGTGACTTTTCTTTTCTCCCTTGGAAACTCTGGATATGACCTAAACACTTCAAACTGGTATCATTGTCCAAATCCGTGACTTTGTGGACTAAAGGTAGAATGACACTGATGCGTCTTTATGACTTGTAGTCCAAGACGAGTGTTTTTGTTTTGGTTGTGTTTTAATGGTTTTACGGCGCTCGCGACACACACCAGCGCCAGAGAAAAAAAAGAAGAAAATGGAATAGTCTCTACATGTACAATCAAAGCACACAAGAAAAAGTAAGACTAAGGGGAACTGGTTCAAGTAGGAAACAGATGTAGATTCCCAGAGCATCGCATCAATGAACTTAGTTTGAGATCACATTAAAGTCTCATCCAGACACCAGCACACGATTCCATTAAGAGGAAAACACTCAAAAGTTTACAAATCATATGTAAAAAAAAAAAATTTTAACATAACAGTACATAATAGAGAGATAATTTACAATGAAAAAAATATCATCTCCCAAAACTCTAACTATACATTCGACTGTTTTCTTCCCAGCCAAGGACTCCGGTCAGGGTCAAGATAAAAGTAAGTAATCTCATTCCAAAACGAAGACAGAAAGCAATGGGAAAACAGATATGGATAGGGGGATAGAAGACACAGCGAATACCTCCCTGCCCAATATCGGAGGTCCGGAAGCCCACCCGGAATAACACTACGTCTTTGGGACTTGTAGTGCAAAGGTGAGTGTGTCAAACCACAAGAACACACAGCCACATTGATGCCAACTACACATTGACAAGACAAAGACATGCTGCATGCACAATGTTGTGCTTTCAAAGAAAAACAAATAGAATTATAAAAAATTTTAAAAACAAAAAACAAAACAATAAAATCATCAATGTGAATAAGATTAGGTTAGATAAGGTTAGAATTTACAGAACCACTAAACTAAAATAAATTAGTGAGGAAATGAGAATGAATAAAGCTGAGAAAATGAAATATCAGAATATTACAATGTGGTCATAACTGAGAGTCTTCAATTTTTGGATACACATCTGCATAATGAAGTTTTAAAAGTGGTGTGTGAATCTAAAAAAAAAAAACATCTCTGCATCCAACCATAGCCACTGTTAACTGACGCTGACCAAAACATTATGTCAAAATTTAATAGGCCAACCAATGGAATCACTTGTTTCCTTGAACTCTATTAACGACAACTCACTAAACGCTGCACAAACCTACTAAAATGACGTCAAACTGTCTATAAGTTGACGAAGGCTACGGTCCAACTCAGGACTTTCAACAAGTTTTGACAATACCCGTAGTAGAATTAGATGAATGTGTTAATCACAGAATCTACCCCTTTCTTATGTCCTACACAGCGAACATTATTAAGAGGATAGCACATGTGTAAAACATTGTTTTTTGGGGGAATTTTTTGGAGAGGCTCGCTCAAAAATTCATACGACGATTCATGAAAACAACAAGCCACAACAATGAAATACCAGTAACGATTGGAAAGGTCTTGTAATTATTCCTTGTCCACAAATCAAGGTACTAAATTTGGTAGATAATGCATTCCCTCAATATACACTTCTAAATCACTGATACAAGTTTGTTTTTTTATACAAGAGTAAAACAGTAGGTATATAGTCTTGGAACGTTATGGTCATAGTCATATCAGAGATAAAGATTCATAAAAAAGAAAAGGTAACAAAACATTATTTTTTTCATAATTGAGAAGAGTTATTGATGCTAAACATATAGATAAAATACAACATCCACCACCGGTATAACATACCAACGCAAAAATAAAAAAATATGTGTGTAACCTTAAATGATTATAGTCTGATTGATATAATTTCTGAGAGTACCATGAACCAGAAAGAAATCAAACATTCTTAATTAATAATGCAGGCCAGAGGTCCAGAAAACGGTTGGCAGAAGTTAAAATGAGAAAATTGACTTATTATGGACATATACCAAGATATAACACCATCCAAAAATCAATGCTAGAGGCAAAAATAGCTGGCAGAAAGGCACGAGCGAGGGAAACCAAGGAAGTCCTGGATAGAAAATGTGGAGGCAACAACTGCAAAAAGATCATCGACTGCTCAGTAATGGCCCTTGAGCATAAAGAATGGCTTTCCATGACATTCAACCTCTGAAGGGAGACGAAACTCCGGTAAGATAAGATATAATTTAGAATCATTAAAATGGCTGTCTTAAAACATTAACGATAACAAAGAGCTGAGTGACGTCAAGATTTCGTTCCCATCATGCAATACTGCAAAAGACCCAACGGCGCTTTGACCAAATTTAGTTGATATCGCGCTATAACTGGAGTACGTAGAATTAACAAAAAGTAATAAACGTTAACAATTCGTTTGGAACTACTAAGAAAACAATCAATTATCATTATAGATGAAGTGCTCTTGGCTAGGAAATGCACAACATTGCCATCATGAAGTATGTGAAACCTTGAACGGTTCGAGTCTGGTTAATACAGTTTAGTGAGAATTACTCATACAAATATATGGAATAACAAAGGCATGAGTGGCGTCTACAGAAATATTATTGCTTAAATTGATTACTTTATATCTTGTAGAGAACACTCGTTTTTCTAGAAACATCTCAACGCTCTGAGATTATTATTATTATTATTATTATTATTATTATTATTATTATTATTATTATTATTATTATTATTATTATTATTTATTATTATTATTATTATTATTATTATTATTATTATTATTATTATTATTATTATTATTATTATTATTATTATTTATCATTATATTATTATTTCTATCATTATTATTTCATATTATTATTATATCATTATTATTATTATATTATTTATTATTATTATTATTATTATTATTATTATTATTATTATTATTTATTATTATTATTATTATTTCTTATCATTATTATTATCATTATATATTATTATTATTATTATTATTATTATTATTTCTATCATTATTATTATTATTATTATTATTATTATTATTATTACTATTATTATTATTATTATTATTGTTATTGTATTATGTAGTAGTAGTAGTAGTAGTAGTAGTAGTAGGGATAGGAGGAGAGCAGGGCGGAGGAGGAGGAGGAGAGGAGGAGGAAGCGAGAGGGAGGAGCAGGAGGCGGAGAGGAGAGGAGAGAGGAGGCGGAGGAGGAGGAGGAGAGGGGAGAGGAGAGGAGGAGGAGGAGAGGCAGGAGAGGAGAGCAAGGGAAGGAGTGAGAGAAGAGTAGTAGTAGTCGTATAAGTAGTTAGTCAGTAGGTAGTAGTAGTATAGTCAGAGTAGTAGTAGAGTAGATAGTAGTAGTATAGTAGTAGTAGTAGTAGTCAGTAGTGTAGTAGTATAGCTAGTATAGTAGTAGTAGATAGTAGTCAGTAAGTAGTAGTAGTATAGTAGTCAGAGAGTTAGTAGAGTAGTAGTAGAGTAGTAGTAGTAGTAGTAGTAGTAGTAGTCAGTAGTAGTAGTAGTAGTAGTAGTAGTAGTAGTAGTATAGTAGTAGTAGTAGTAGTAGTAGTTAGTAGTAGTAGTAGTAAATAGTAGTAGTAGTAGTAGTAGTAGTAGTAGTAGTAGTAGTAGTAGTAGTAGTAGTAGTAGTAGTAGTAGTAGTAGTAGTAGTAGTAGTAGTAGTAGTAGTAGTAGTAGTAGTAGTAGTAGTAGTAGTAGTAGAAGTAGAAATAGTAGTAATAATATTATTGTAAGTATTCTGATTACTATTATTATTATTATAACTATTATTATAAACAAGGAAGGGTAATGAGGGAGACTGGGGTATTGTCAAAACTTACAGAATTCCCCAAGTACAACATGGCACATTAGAATCAGGCTTCAACGCGACATTTTGGGAAAACCTCTGGGGTCGGGTGAGGCAAGCCTTTCCCAAGCTAGGAAAACAGTTTGGGTAATAAAAAATAGTAAATAAAGCCGGAGGAAATCAAGGAATTCACCAAAAACATATTGTGAACATGATGTTGTGTCTACATTTTGTGGTGGTGATGTAGATGATGATGATGATAATGATAAAGAGTATTACTGAGTTGAATAAATATAAATATAGCCCTTTTTCAAAGCTAAAATTAATTACAGGAATATAAAAAAGAAAAGGAAAGAACAAAAATATTATCGGTGCTGATGGTGACAAAAAGTGGAAAAAGAGAGGAAAATTTTGAACGAATTCCTTTAAGCCACATTTTTACTCCACTAACCCCCCACTTTGAGAGACATTGAGAAGATAAACTATCATTGATACTCTAGCTAAAATCTGGAAAGTGGGAAACTGCCTATTTGTTCCATCACACATCAAGTCTCCACTGCCAGTACATTTGAACGGGGAAAATGTAATTTTTTTTTAATGAACGGAAATTACTCCTCGTGGATTTCTGGGGATATGGGAGAAAAACCATCAGAGTTTAATTATGCAAATAAAATTTTTTTAAACAAAAAATAGATCAAATAAAACAAGGATTTCAGTTGGCTCTAGAGATGAATGTGGCAAGGAATTTCAAAGAGCATATCAAATAATGGGATTAGTGAAACGCTTGTTTCAACAAAAATTATAACATTAATGTACAGCCCACTCCTGATATTCGCAACACCTTGGGATCAGGGAAAATGTTGCGAATAACCGAAGTTGCAATTAACCGAAATTGAGTTTCCTCTCCAATATTGCAACATTTTACACACATATGGTAAACTCCAACGAGTGGTAACCATTGTTCTTAGTCCACCACAGACTGAGCAATTTGATTGAAATAAAAACGATATGGCAGCCCTGTATAGATTTTGTCAAGCAAAAGCAGCTTTGAGTGGATTAACATTCACTCTCAACATTTGTAAGAGTCAAAGAGATTAGCTGTGATGAGAGACAGTAAGGCTCTCACCAAACTCGTTGGTCACAATGCACAGTTGTCAATCCCAAAATAAAGGATATCACCCATTCTCTCTTTACAACTATCATTGTCTACCTGTTGTCAAGACTATGCCCAGTCCCCCTCGCCTTCTATTTAATTGCCACAGATGACATTACAAACCCATACTGCAAAGCCCCAACCTCTTTTGTCTGTAATAGAGTGGTGACACACTAATGTAGCATTAAATCCAGCTCACTCTCCATTCTTCAACCTGTCACGATAAAATTTAATAATATTTTGATTGCTTGATTTCTTACATTTGCCACTTTTTGAGGACGAAAAGTTTTTGCAATTAACTGAAGTTTGTTGCAATTAACCAGTGACTTTTATCTATAGAATTAATTCCGTTTGTTGGGAAATGTTGCAATTAACCGAATTTGCAATTATCCGGAGTGGACTGTATTAGGTAATTCTACAGCAGTCTTTGCAATTCAGACCCCACCTATAATAGGGTGTATTAAAAAAGTCACATGCGTCCTTTCCCCTTTCCATGTGGCAATGTTTGATGTCGTCGCCTAAGCATTCCATGAAGGAATATAGATAATCCATCACACAAATGTCCTTTGTCAACAGGAATCACCCATGTTGTCCAGAGTAAGCAAGTTGAGGGTTATTAATCTTGGCCAAGGAATAAAACATAAGTGCCTGAAGCAGGCTCTAACCCAGGACTCTCAGAGTCACATCACAATATCTTAACAACTCAGTCACCACCCTCCCCCCCCCCCCACCCCCTCCCTTGGCTGTATAGGATTAGTAAAAAAAAAAATAGATTAACCAATTAAAGCGATTCAAACTAGTGTCTATACAGTCTATGCATACGCAAACATTAGAATTAAGGCTAATTTTCATTATTCCACCCTTTTCATAAAACAACAAAGAAATGAAAAAAAAAACAAACCATGACTTCAAAAAATGAATAAATTAAAATATGAATAATAAATAAAATTGTGAATCAATGTTTGTCATATCTAAAAGTAAAAAAAAAAAAAAAGAAAAATCAATTTTAAAGAATTAGGAAGAAAACGAGGGGGAAAAAACGGCCTAATAATTTTATAACAACATTTTTATGACTGATGATGACATAAGTAGTTGGATGAGGAAAGATTTGAACTGTCTTCCTTGTATATCTTGTCTTTCGTTAATATTTAACTGTAACATATTCCATCAATATGAAATACTTTTTTACTCCATTCCACGATTTCGACAGGTATACAGTGCAACCTCGATATAACGACATCGTCGGGACCGGGAAAACGTGTCGTTATAGAGGGATGTCGTTACAGAGAGGTTTCCCCTATGTGTGTATATCAGGAGGTGTTTTGGGTCTTGTGTAGTGAATGTATACTTTTTCATTTTCCCTTTGTAGTTTATCCGGGCTTGGGACCGGCTATGAATGGAGAGTGGACAAAGGATTTATAAACAGTCCAGTGTTGACTTGTCACAGGCATTCATTGGGTGAAAGGCGAGCCTTCTGATTGGTGAAAGGCGAGCCTTCTGATTGGCTGCGGTGTTGTACAAATGTGACTATTGATTGGCTGAAAAAGAAGTGTTTTCATTGGCTACAATAGGAACTAGCTCTGGGCTTATTACGAGTAGACAACATACATAGAATGGAAGATACCACTTGTAATAGTTACGAACAATTTCATGGTAGACAAACACCTTCAAGGTTTGTCGGACCAGAAATGTCGTTATACAGGGGTTTTGCTGAAATGTACATCGCTATAGAGGGGTTTTTATTACTAATGATATATAGTAAAATAAAATGGGACCTGAGTACCATGTCGTTATACAGGGAATGTTGCTATAACGGATGTCGTTACATCAGGGTTGCACTGTAGTTTTTTTTAATTGTTTTCTGTTTTACACACTCTCCAATTCATGTCTTCAATCGTAACAAGTCAGATTATCCAAGAGTTCTACCTTGTTCCACAGACAAAAATAAATAAATATATAAATAATCATATAATACATGAATACATAATAAAATAATACTATTAATGATGATAATAACAATAATAATAATAATAATAATAATAATAATAATAATAATAATAATAATAATAATAATAATAAATAATAATAATAATAATAATTAATAATAATAATAATCATATAATAATAATAATAAGTAAATAGGAAAGTAATAAAATAAGATCAAATGATAATAAAAAAAAAAGAAGAAGAAGAAGAAGAAGAAGAAGAAGAAGAAGAAGAGAAGAAGAAGAAAGAAGAAGAAGAAGAAGAAGAAGAAGAAGAAGAAGAAGAAGAAGAAGAAAGAAGAAAGAAGAAGAAGAGAAGAAGAAGAGAAGAAGAAGAAGAGAAGAAGAAGAAGAAGAAGAAGAAGAAGAAGAAGAAGAAGAAAGAGAAGAAGAAGAGAAGAAGTTAAATAAGCGAAAACGCAAAAGATGCAAGCAGGTTAAATATAATTGTATAAACATAGACAAAGTGAGAATGATATATAGAAGAAAAGAAAACAAAGAATGACAGAAGAATCACAGAACATTACAAGAACAGGAAAAGTAGAAGATAGATAAATGAATGGTAAAGAAGAATATATAGACAGATATCAACTCTTGAAATGAATCGAAGAAGTAAAATGGTGAGTATGGAGTATATCAAGTAGAAAAGATTGTAAATCGAGAAGATATAAAAAAGGGTGATAGAAGAAGAAAAAAAACGAATAAAAAGAAAAAATGAGTATCAGATGGAGAAAAGGAAAAGGCACAATCGTGAATGCTAAAAAAAAAACAGGAAGGAACGAATTACAGGAGATCAACTAATGAAAGACAGACAACAAACAAATTTTGAAGAAGAAGAAGAAGAAGAAGAAGAAGAAGAAGAAGAGAAGAAGATGAAGAAGAAGAGAAGAAGAAGAAGAAGAAGAAGAAGAAGAAGAAGAAGAAGAAGAAGAAGAAGAAGAAGAAGAAGAAGAAGAAGAAGAGAAGAAGAAGAAGAAGAAGAAGAAGAAGAAGAAGAAGAAGAAGAGAAGAAGAAGAAGAAGAAGAAGAAGAAGAAGAAGAAGAAGAAGAAGAAGAAGAAGAAGAAGAAGAGAAGAAGAAAGAAGAAGAAGAAGAAGAAGAAGAAGAAGAAGAAGAAGAAGAAGAAGAAGAAGAAAGAAGAAGAAGAGAAGAAGAAGAAGAAGAAGAAGAAGAAGAAGAAAGAGAAGAAGAAGAAGTTAATTTTATAGTAACTTCAAGAAGAAGCTAAGCAGCGTTACAATATTAATTTATTCACATCATTCTTTCACAAATGTGAAAGCATTATATATGAAGATCAAACAAAACATGCTATCTTGCTCAATTTAAGAACATATTTAAAATTCCCTACAAGGAAAACATACAGCCACACATACTTATACCAATGATGGTAAAAGCATATTATTATCATACATATTTATTCCTAACCTCCTTGAAATGAATCGTCAGTTTCCAATTGTCTAAAATTGGTGATGTATGTAGTTTTATTTCCTCAAGTTAGCACAAGACCTTTTGTTATAATCGGTTATATTCCAAAATATAGGGTGATAGAAGAAGAAAAAAAACTGCATAAACCAAGTAAAAATTGGTATCAGTGGCAGAAATGGAAACATGCCATCCAATCGTGACTGCCTTAAAACACATGGGTGAACGTTTACAGGGATCAACTTACATGAAAGACAGACCAACAAACCAATTTTGCCCAAAATCGTTGTGTGGTTATGTGGTCTTGTGGTATAACACTCGCTTTCAGATCGGAATATTCTGGGTTCGAGCCTCACTCTGCGCATAGTTGAGTCCTTGGAGAAGGCTCGTTACTCGCATTCTCTCACCATACTCAGGTGTAAAATGACCCCTTGTGAAGCAATTTGAGCACGTATAGTGGATATTGCACTATATAACAGCTCGTTTTTTTGTTTTGTTTTTTTTTTCAATTCAAAACATATACCAAGCACCTTAATTTCAAAATCCTAGCATGCCATTATCATTAAAACCAAAATACAGCCATTTCTGGCATATACCGGCAAAATTTTCATCCATGTTAAAGCAGTGTGTTCTGGCAATCATTACTGAAAATGATAAAGGACTGGATGTATATAGACTAGATATAGACTGAAAAGTAACCAAAATAAGAGAAAACAAAATAAAATTAAGGAAAAACATTCTTAAGGTTACTGTATATAAAATCCATTACACTCCTCATTAACCCTCTCTTTACCACCCATTGGAAAATCGTCACAATCGTTATGATCCAACTAGCACTTTTTATCACTCAGATTTCTATTGTAAATCACACAATTTAAAGAAAAATAGCTATTAAAACGTGGCACTGTGTTATAGAGTTCATTTTGCTGATATATATTATGCATAGAATGTATTTGTTGCTTTTGTGTTTGAGTAAGAAATAACTATTTTTTGTGTTGGGTGGGTGTGAACTTTTGGGGAAAATTCTGAAAATGGCTGGTAAGGAAAGGGTTAAGGAATATGAATCATTTATGAAGGAAATCTTAAAATAAAGGATGAAAACCCTGGCTTGCCGTTACCATAAATCTTGTGCCCTATACCCTTTTGAAGATCAAACCTTATTTCTATACCTATCAAAAGCTGACAACAATAATTAATTGTTACAGTATGTTAGATGAATAAAAAGTGTAGGATTACAAAACTTAACAACTTAGCGACATATTATTATAAAATTATATAAAATATTGATATATAACAACGGATGCCAATTTTAATGATGACAATCCTATAAAGTTTTGATTGGTGTTAATTTTACACTGCTATTTCATTTTAACAATTCATAATTCATAACAGCTCATAAAGTCAAAACACTGCAATTTTGCTAATGCATTATGACAACGAATTTTTCAACATAGAAAAAAAAAAAAAGGCTAAGTTTTTAAAATTGGTGCCTGAACTGATAGGATTGGTTGATGAAAACAGGAACTGAAATAGACTGGAATTATCATTACCATTATTATTATTATTATTATTATTATTATTATTATTATTATTATTATTATTATTATTATTATTATTATATTATTATTATTATTATTATTATTATTATTATTATTATTATTATTATTATTATTATTATTATTATTATTATTATTATTATTATTATTATTATTATATTATTATTATTAATATTATTATTATTATTATTATTATTATTATTATTATTATTATTATTATTATTATTATTATTATTATTATTATTATTATTATTATTTATTAATAATCATCATATTATCATTGCTATTAATATTAAAACAACGAACAAATTGATTCCCTAACTATAAAGAGGAGAATGAAAAACAATTATATGAATACATGACTAAAATAACCAAATTCATAAATAAATAAATTCCAACACTTGCGGCTTATATACTTATATTCTACGCACAAAGACACAAGTAAGTTATTAATGTTTTCTAATCTTGCCACTACCAGCACCACCGCTGTCATCTCGGCTGAAACATTTCATGAGTATTTCGTAGGATGCATTGATGATACCCCACGACAGAAAGGATCGAGTGTAGTTCAGATGAACCCCCTTGTACAGATGTCTGATTTTCCCGTCTCTCTCGGATACCACAGTCCTCAAGGTGGATCGGATACTAACAAACGGTCCTCCCAGCGAGGCCTGCATGTGGGTTTTCATCACGTTGAATGGGAAGAATACTGTGCTGATGAAAGCGCCAAGGCATGCTCCACTGACAAAGTCTTTGGCGAACTAGAGAGGGGAGGTATAAAAAAAAAAGATAAAACATTGAAAATAAAATAGTTGAGCTGTTATATAGCGCAATATCCACTAAATGTGCTCAAAGCGCTTTACAAGGGGTCCCTGACCAACAGCAACATGTAACATGTAGAACGAAACACAACGCCTGTTAGGTGATATTACAATTTTTTTTGACAGAGACAATGCTGTCAATGGCCAGATACTCATTTTACACCTGCTTACGGTGAGAGAATGTGAGTAAAGAGCCTTTTCTAAGGACTCAACTTCAACTATGCACTGATTGAGGCTCGAACCCAGGACCTTCCGATCCGAAAGCGAGTGTCATACCACATGACCACATAGCCACACATTACAGGTAGAACAATGATCGATACATCTTTTTTAATGTTAATTATTAGGTGAATAGGATGAATCAAGAACCCCAAAACAGATCTTCTCACATAAAATTAGGGATCTTCATAGCTCAGTTTGAAGAGCACTCATGTTTCACATGCAAAAGGAACCGAGATCGATCCCGGGGGAAGTCGAAATCTTTTTTTTTTTCCAACCTCACAGTCCATCCATGCAGAGATGCCAACTTTAAATTTGGCTCACAGGAGTTTCAGCCACCACTCGTAGGAATTTCAATGCCGAAAGAGGAATTTCCGCGCACAAAAAAAAAAAGGAATTCGAATGGTATTTGGCATTGTGTTTACATATTGTATAGTTCTAAATAGATAACTGATTAGAATTATATTATGATACATAAACACATTGCAAATTACAATCCCGCAAAGTTTCCTTATTTCAAATGAAGTAAAGCGTCAAAACCTAATGGTAGAGATTGTAGTACTGATGGTAGTGAGGATGATGTGGTGTTGGTGGTTGTAGTAATAGTGGTAGAGATGATGAAGATGTGATAGTGGTTGATGTTGTAGATGTAGTGGTAGTGATGATGATATACTGGTGGTGGTATAGTGGTTGTAGTAGTTGTGGTCGTGATGATAATGATGTGGTGGTGGATGTTGTAGTGGTGGTAGTGATGTTGATGTGGTGGTGAAGGTGGTTGTAGTACAAATGGTAGTGATGATGATGTGGTAGTGGTGGTTGTAGTAGTAGTCATGGTAGTGATGATAATGTGGTGGTGATGGTGGTTGTAGTACAAATGGTAGTGATGATGATGTGGTAGTGGTGGTTGTAGTAGTAGTCGTGGTAGTGATGATAATGTGGTGGTGGTGGTTGTAGTAGTACTGGTCGTGATGATAATGTGGTGCTAGTGGTTGTAGTAGTAGTGGTAGTTATGATGATGATGATGATTATGCTGATGCTGTAGTGGTTGTTGTTATAGTAGTAGTAGTAGTAGTAGTAGTAGTAGTAGTAGTAGTAGTAGTAGTAGTAGTAGTAGTAGTAGTAGCAGCAGTAGTAGTAGTAGTGGTAGTAGTAGTAGTAGCAGTAGTAGTAGTAGTAGTAGTAGTAGTAGTAGTAGTAGTAGTAGTAGTAGTAGTAGTAGTAGTAGTAGTAGTAGTAGTAGTAGTAGTAGTGGTGGTGATGATGATGTGGTGGTTGTAGTAGTATGATGATGATGTGGTGGTGTGGTAGTAGTAGTGTGGTAGTGATGATGTGGTGGTGGTGGTTGTAGTAGTATTAGTGGTAGTGAATGATGTGGTGGTGGTGGTGGTTGTAGTAGTAGTGGTATGATGATGTGGTGGTGGTGGCGGTGGTGGTGGTGTAGTAGTAGCGGTAATGTAGAGTGAGTAGTAGTAGTAGAGTAGTAGTAGTAGTATTAGTAGTAGTAGTAGTATAGTATAGTAGTAAGTAGTATAGTAGTAGTAGTAGTAGTAGTAGTAGTAATAGCGTAGTAGTGGTAGTAGTAGTAAGTAGTAGTAAGCCGTAGTAGTGGTGATAGCGTGTAGGTTGTAGTAGTAGCAGTGTAGTGATGATGATGTGGTGGTTTGTGTAGTAGTGGTAGTGATGATGATGATGTGGTGGTGGTGTTGTGTATAGTGGTAGTGATGATGATGTGGTAGTGGTGGTTGTAGTAGTATTAGTGGTAGTGATGATGATGTGGTGTGGTGGTTGTAGTAGTATTAGTGGTAGTGATGATGTGGTGGTGGTGGTTGTAGTAGTAGCGGTAATGATGATGTGGTTGTGGTGTTGTAGTAGTAGCGGTAATGATGATGTGGTTGTGGTGGTTGTAGTAGTAGTGGTAGTGATGTGGTGGTGGTGTGTAGTAGTAGTGGTATGATGATGGTGGTGGTAGTCGTTGTATAGTGTGGATATGTGGTAGTAGTGGTAGTGATGATGTGATACTGGTGGTTGTAGTAGTAGTGGTATGTGATGATGTGATGGGTGGTTGTAGTAGTAGTGGTAGATGATGATGTGTGTTGAGGTAGTGGTGTTAGTGTGTAGTGATGATGATGTGGTGGTGGTGGTTGTAATGTGATGGTGGTACTGTTAGTGATGATGAGATGATGTGTTGGTGGTGGTTGAAATAGTATTGTGGTAATGATGATGATGCGGTGGTGGTGGTGGTTGTAGTAGTAGTGGTAGTGATGATGGTTGCAGTAGTAGTGGTAGTGATGATGGTTAATACTAGTGGTAATGATGATGATGGGTGGTTGAAAGGGGGGGGGGGATCCTTGGAACAAACTGACCTCACCGGAATTTGACGGAAGTTTCCGGAGCCCGGAATTTTTTGCTCCAGACCGGAGTTTTTTTCCGGTGAAACCGGAGTTTTGGCATCACTGCATCAGTGATTGGGTAGCTAGGTCTGTTAGATCTGGCAGTATGTACCTACTCTGCCATAGACTAGTATCCTATCCAAAGGGTAGCAACCAGGAAAAATTCGAGCTCCACAGGCCTATGGTTCTGAAGGACTACCTTTTTCCTTTGTTTTTCTACCATAAAAAAAAAATGTTTAAGTTGTAGTTTTCAGGAGAAGAATCGTGTAGTTACCATAAGACACATTTGTGAATTTTGGTGGCCTAGTAATAATGTAATACACCATTTGGCAACAACAAGAACAACAACAACAACAACACAGTTTCTTACAATGTGATGTGAATGAAAACTAATAAAAATTTGAAGAAACAAACTTACTTTTTCACCAGCAGAATTGTCAGCCTCTGTTACTTTGAGATATTCTCGTCCCAGAAAAAACAGGCAGTTACTGGGACCATTACGGAGAACGATGACACTCAGACCTCTGTAGTATTCTCTGAAGCCACTTCGCCAAAGGCTTGTAAAAGCGTCAAATGTATTGGAAAAACTATTGTGATATTTTCTAGTCTGCATCAACGTCTGCACCCGCTCGAAAGGCGTCAAAGTGGCCTCAAGAGTCCCCGCTATCAATGCGGATAAAATTATGGTGGTTGTTGGTGATAAACCAGGCACTGCTTTTTCAAGAGTTTTTTTACTATTGGTATAAACACCGAACATGATGGATATGGATGTCGTCTTCTGTAGCAAGGGAGGTAATAGACCTCTATAAAGGTGGCGTAACCCATCCTTGTGTAATTGTCGGAAAGCGTGGAGTCCAGAGATTCCATGAAGCTGTTGCCTAAAGATGAGTTTGTTGATAGGGAAGGTGATGCATGTGTTGATGAGAGCCGACCCCCAACCACATATAAACTCTCGGCTGTCTCGGTAATGGTAGAACTTTAACTGGGAATTGCCAGCTAAATGACGATGATGGGGGTGGAAATGGCTGCTATTGCTGTAATCAAGCTTAGGGAGGTGTGTGTCTATGGATATTGGTGAGTCATTCCTGGACGATGGAACAAATGTATGGGACGACGACGACGACGATGAAGCAGATGATGATGATATTGAAGGTGAAGAATCCGATGAGGAAGAGGAAGACGGATCCATGATTTAGATTGTAAAATCTTAACTCTGTGTGACCAGGATCATGAACATTTTGATTTCTCCAGATGACCGATGAAAAATTATAACATGTACATGACGTAATTATTTCTTGATCAATTCTCCATGATAACAATATACAGTGGAATCATGTTGCCAGATCATCTCAGATTCTTCCATTTTTGATCCAAGCAAATGAAACTTTAAAAAAAACAGAAGAAAAGGAGAAGGGGGGGGGGGACATATCTAAAGATTAACCATTTTATACATGACATAAAAGTGACCATACTTCTGTCATATTTAAATGAAGACACATAGATATACAAAAAGTACCTACAAGTACAAGCTGACTGACTAAACCTAAATAAAGGAGAAGCTGCATAACCTATATATATAGGTTAGAGTTAGAGAGTCATTATACCTATATAATTATAGAGTGTATTCTTTCCCTTTCACGCAAAAAAAAACAAACGGACTCTCTCAGATTCTGAATCAGAATAGGAAAATAAAAATTATAATTGTAATGCTTTAACTAACTTTAAAGCCTGCATGCAAAATAAAAATTATAATTTTAGTGCTTAGAACAAAGCCTGCAAAATTAAAATTATAATTTTAATGCCTACAACAGTCTACAGATCTAGGTCATTGCAACACATGCCAATGCACACGCAGATCTGCTACCGCAACAAGCAGAACAAAAGATCAGTTTTAGTTTTGGGGTTATGTTATGGATGATGGAGAAATTGGACTCCTAAGACTAGGCACTTAAATGAATGGCTAAATCTGTGTCACAGTTCTCCCATTCACCTGTGTGACCGCTAGTTATCGTTTGTGAGCTGCAGGCTAAAACCATGGCTTGGTTAAATTGAGATATCTCTGGTATTTATTTACAGAATTGGATAAATTAAATACCAAAATAAAGGGCATTGAACACCCTATCATTTGGTACAATTACCATTTCCCTCCTTAAATTCATTTAGAAGATATTGTAATGGAAAGATAGCTTAATTGTAGTGGGCAAGAAAATCAAGCCGTTTATCATCATTCATGAAAAAATCCCCTTAAAACATAAATAATCATAAAATTCAATCATTTTCCTTTCCAATGATACCATTTTCAACTTTCAAAACTGCTTCCAGGATACCCTTTGAGCATTCCATAAAATCACACTCATTTCAAAATCTACCAAAGTAACGCCATTTCAGCTTGGACTGCCGTGGTCAGCGTCGGGCATTGGCTCCTAGCCTTGTGACGTCACAGTGTTTCAGGGGAATCCCCTTTCGTTTTTTCAGTCAGCTGGTGCCCAATTTCAGGTTGATTCCTATAGTAATTTTTGGGTGTTTTTAAGGCATAAAAAATTGAATAACTCTGCTTCTATATAACCTAGAGACAAAATTCAAACGGTTTTATCATCGGGATGGTATACTGCATCATAGTAAACCAGATTTTATACTGTCATTTGAAAACTGAATTTTCATTTAAGTGCCTACTAAGACTTTAGTAAGACTAAGACTAAGACTAAGAGTAAGAGTCAAGTCTAGTCTATGAAACTGGCTGGAACAGCTTTTGCCTAGAACTGATATGTGAAGGTCACTCATTTCGCCAGAATTTCATAAAACATATAAAATTTGAAGAACTATGTTGTTACCTGTCCGCAATTATATATAATTATTTCAAAGAATTGAGATTATCTGCATACATACACAGGTTGCTGTCAACAATAACCTCCGCGTCATTACCTTTTCTGTTACTGTTGTCTGTTTGTTATCGTTCATGTCCTAAAAGCGAAAGTAGGCTAAGGTTGCCAGATATGTTTTGTATATGTTTGAAATATACTCGGAGGGGTGTATGAAAATCTACCTCTATGTTTGTGTCTTATTTTATCTACGACTTGTCTTTACGTGTCAGTCTGATAATAACTTTTTATTTGTGCATATTGTGGAATAAAAAAAAGTCTATAATGAAACTATCTAGGACTTTATCATACTTCATATTTACTCGCAATTTAATTATATCTCCCTTTTCTAATGCAATAATATCAATATATATGTCAGATTATGTGCTCTTGAACTCTGCTTCTATTCTCTTAAACAAAAACAATCCCTTTGTCTTATGAGCACGGGGAAGGGGGTCTCTGTAAACACAGATCCATTCGGTATCTCTTCATGTTCTCTTCATTTTCGGTTTCACTGGGGTTGTTAAAATATCAATCAAAGTTCAGAAACTACTGAAAAGTTTCCGATTATTTATGATTTTTTTTTTTTATCATTCAGCATTAATCTTTCAATAGCATGTCCCAATTTCTCTCTTGTTATTTTTCTTTATCTACTAAAAAAAAAACATGACTAACGCTTTAGGGGATTGGGCGGAAACAAGTGACAATGCAATGGGAAACAATCCAGTTATATATCTTTAAAATGACATTATTGTTGAGTTATGCCCCTTAGTCCGTAAATCTTCTAGCTTTCTCTTCAAATCTCGATCGAATTTATTAAATTATAATGAACTGACTTGAATCGCAGCTTTGTTAACTGTTAGAAGGAAAGAAATTGACGTCACTCAGCTCGTTGTTATTGTTTTCAGACAGCCATTTTCATGAGTAGTTCTCACGAAAATTGTCGATCAGACTATAGATAGTTCGAAGATGTCACTCAGGTCTTTGTTATTGTTTTTTGCCATCCGCGTTTATGAGTAATGCTCACTGAACTGTATTAACCGGACTATAAACGTCCATGGATACACACAGTTTTGTGTGTTGGTTCGTTATACTTCCGGATGGCAATGTTTTGAGCTTCTTAGCCAAGCGCATACTATCTATAAACGTTTAAAGTTACACATAGTCAAGTGTGTTGGTACGTCGCACCGGCAGGCGGATGTTATGCGTTTTGATATCATTTTAAGGTTTGTTCACCGCCTAGTGAGTTGTCGTTACTAGTGGTCAAGGAACCAAATGATGATCCCATTTGAGTTTGTTTTGTTTGTTTTTTTAATAGCTTTTTTTACAAAGAGTAATATCCAC
>NC_088370.1:25255273-25257773 GCF_034508935.2 Berghia stephanieae | reverse complement strand
TCGAGCACATGGAAATATATCTTATATATATATATATATATATATATATATATATATATATATATATATATATATATATATATATATCTTTCTATCTATCTATCTACCTATCTATCAATTAATCTATTTATCTGTCTATCTATATTTCCATCTTTCACATTCATTTATTTATTCAGTCATTAATTCATTCACCCATTCATTCATTTGTTGACCCGATCACCCAGTCAGTCGTTTGTAAACATCCACTCAATACAAATCAATGCAAACGGAAGTGACGCTATCGTTAATCAAACAAAACTGTTCAAATCGCTTTTTTTTCAAACATAATCCATTTATTGGTCTACCAAATATTTATCTGTTAACACAACTCATAATATTTATTCTCGGGTTTCCCGCTTTACTTAATCTATTCTAGACGCTTAATTTAATCTCGGTCGGCGTGTACATATATGCAGGTCTGACATTCGAACCTACTTATTGGCCTAGATTTTCATTGTTGTAATGGACAAAATTCTGCGTCATTTTTTATTTTATTTATTTATTTTTTTTATTTTTTTTTTTTGAAGATTTCCATTACAAGAACGAGCCTATAAGAAATTGGGTTATCAGACCTGCAAATAAGTACACGTCGATTTCGGTCAATATGTGATCCATCCACCGTCTCAAAACGGTGTTATGTCAAGATCGACGTGATCATTTTTGCAGGTCTGATTACCGGACGAATCATGGGCTCGTTTCAATATTGTTATAATTAGCAATACTTTGCATTGGTTTGAGAGTATTTCCATTACAGCAATGAGGCCATAACAATTTCGGTTATCAGACCTGCAAATATGTACGCGTCGGTCGGGATGATTTGGATGTCTAAAAGTATATTTGGAATTAAAATGATTAGAAAAGTGAACCTTGAGCTGTTGTTTTGTTTAGTTTCTTCTTTTTTTTTCTTTTTTTTTTTTTGAGGTGTGTGTGGGGGAGGGGGGGGGGGGTTGCTTTTTTTGTTTCCTTTTTAGGTTTTAGTTTTAGATTGCTTATTGTTTTGTTTTTTTGGGGGTTTGTTTCTACTTTTTGATTGTTTTTATGCTGTTTTTGTTTGTTTGTTTTTATTTTGATTCGTTTTTTTTTCAATGCTGTAAGAAAATGTATTATTTCTCAACCATAAATAGTGGAAATCGACAATTCAGTTCATGTTTATTTTAAAAGACATTAACAATTCAATTTCCATCAGAAATTCATTTCAACCAAACGTCATACCGTTTTCAACGATGGGACACACACACACACACACATACACACACATGTGCGGCTATGTGGTCTTGTTGTTTAACCATCGCTTTCGGGTCGGAAGTTACTGGGTTCGAGCCTCGCTCGACGCATAGTTGAGTCCTTGGAAAAGGCTCTTTTTTCACATTCTCTCACCGTACTCAGGTGTAAAATGAGTACCTAGCCGTCAACCGGTTGTCTCTTTAGGAAAAATATGTAATATCGCCTGGCAGGCGTCATGTCTCGTCCTACATGGTGCGTGTTGCTGTTGACCAGGGACCATTTGTGACCCATCGTCTCAAAACGGTATTATGTCGGAACAAACCGTATGCTTAAAAGCCGAATTAAATGTCAAACTGGTCAAAAATATAAATTGTTGGCATCAGCACCCTAAAATATGGTATCCATTCTCCCCAATAAAACATACAAACTCAACACAAGTCTGATATTTCTGGCTATAAATTCAATGTTCAACATCTGAACCGACCCGACTTAATACCGTTTTGAGACGAAGGGTCACATTTGTAAAGCGCTGTGAGCACGTTTAGTGTATAATGCGCAATACAAAACGCTCAAGTTTTTTGTCTTTTTTTTACAGGATCGGTATGTCGCCTTCCTAAACGGATAGCCTTAAGCACAACCCACACCGGAGACTGACTCTGACGACCCGGCACTGCCGTCGTCCGCCGTCTTCCGGATAAAGACGTCGAGCACGGACAAAATACTCAGAATAAAGAAAAGAGCCGCTGGACCTACAGGTAGCAAGCACCCGACGTGGCTTTTTTTTTTTTTTTTTAGCTTGGTGATAATAATAATAATAATAATAATAATATATAATAATAATAATAATAATAATAATAATAATAATAATAATAATAATAATAATAAATAATAATAATAATAATATAATAATAATAATATAATAATAATAATAATAATAATAATAATAATAATAATAATAGTAATAATATAATGATGATGATGATGATGATGATGGTGATGATGATGATGATGATGATGATGATGATGATGATGATGATGATGATGATGATGATGATGATAACGAAAAAAAAACAGAAGAGGATAAGGTGGTCATTTTAATTGATCGTCTTTTGAAGGACGAGTTTTCTGGCCAATTAGAAATTTACAAAATCTGAATTTGTTTTTTCCGAACACGACAGTTAAAAGGTTAAAAAGCCGTGATAATCCTAGCAAGATTTGGAAACAAAATTAATCAAGA
>NC_088370.1:25245273-25252773 GCF_034508935.2 Berghia stephanieae | reverse complement strand
AAATATCGCTATAACATTATGATAGCGGCAACGGCCATCGTTTTCAGGAGTCATGCATAACTGATGAAAATGATACATAATGGGTGGGGGGGGGGGGGGGGGGGGAGTTAAACAATTATGAGACTGCCTGGCCTGTGCTTTTGTTGTCAGCCAATATTCATATATATATATATATATTATATATATATATATATATATATATATATATATAGAGAGGAGAGAGGAGAGAGAGAGAGAGAGAGAGAGAGAGAGAGGGAGATATATATATATATATATATATATATATATATATATATATATATATATATATAACGCGCTTGACTATGATACTCACAACATTGCATTCCGGAATTATAAGGGACCACCCACAAAGCTATGTATGACCTTAAACGTTTATAGTCTGGTTAATGCAGTTTAGTGAGAATTACTCATAAACGCGGATGGCAAAAAATAATAACAAAGACCCGAGTGACGTCAACTCCATCTATCTATAGCGTAAAACGGAGCCATTTATTATTTTTATTTGTCACCCAACGCCTTCAAATGGTGTTGTGTCCAGATGAACCAAATCCCTGAAATGGGAATTTAGAATCGGGAAGAGAATGGGATTCAATAGTCTGATATCACGTCCGCCCAACAACGAGCAGTTTGGGTCTAAACAAAGAAATTCGGTACTTTTTATTCTTCATGCTGGCTAGAACTTTTTCACTTGTCATGTGATCAGAATGTATAATGTCAAAACATGATCAGATTTATAATGTTTTACTCCTCTGGATACACTTTTATGTTCATCGGAGAAGTATTTCATAAGGGCGTCCACCATTATTCCGTTATTTTATAACCAGTTACTATGAGTCATTTCGAGGGAAACAACGTCTAGACTGTTGAAGCCTATTGGTGACGCCACACCCTCTACTTTTCCGGTTCCAAAATCCTTGCAAGTGTGTATGTAAGCTATCGTCGGTAGACTAATAATGAATAGGTTACACATTGAATCATAAAGGTAGCAAAACTAGTCTTATTATCATGATGTATAGGCATATTCTATGGATTATGGGATGTAAAAGAGCGAGGATGGATGATGTTTATTGACGGCCAGCGTATATTTAGATTAGAAAATAAGATGCCATCACTCTGAAAACCAGAAGATCAATTACACAAGATATATATCCAATCCTCCGGAAGAGTGATTTTACACTTCTAATGAGTTTGGAACCCGTTTTTATTTTACTTTACGCTTTTGTTCCCTATTAAAATGATGAGAAATATGAACTTTAGATATTTTGCAATTTAATAAATTCTACTTATTCACGACCATTATGAAATTGATGCCGTGCGTTAAGGTAAAATATACACAACATCCGCCAGCCGGATAAAACGTTCAACTCACCAAACTATGTGTAACCTTAAAACGTTTATTGTCTGGGTTCTGGATTTGAGCCTCCTTGGAAACGGCTCTTCATTCATATTCTCTCACCGTACTCAGGTGTAAAATGAGTACTTGGCAGTTAGCAGCAATGTGCGTGTGACCGAAATTAATTATAAAATCGCCTAACATGCGTCATATCTCGTCCTACATTTTAAGCGTTGGTGTTGCCAGGGGCCCCTTGTAAAGCGCTTTGAGCACGTTTAGTGCATATTTCTCTATATGAAAGCTCAATTTTTAATTGTTCACCGTTTTCAAAATACCAAACATCACAATGCTGTGCGTTTAGTTAAAATACTCATAACGTCCGCCAGCTGGATGTCGGATTTAAAATCCCAATACACAAAACTATGGGTAACCTTAAACGTTGATAGAATTTAGTGAGCATTAATCATTAAAATGGCTGTCTTATAACTATAACAAAGAGCTGTGAGACGTCAATTTCGTTCGTTCTATACCATTTTCCCTTGTTCCTGAGTAATTAGTCATATTGCAAAATGTGCTCAAAATGACCCACATAAGAAAAATGTTCTCCTTTTTCGAAATATTCAACATCACAATAATATATGAATTCGTTCAGCAGCACACATGGGTATAGATAGTTCGAAGATGACGTCACTCAGGCCTTTGTTATTGTTTTTGCCATCCGCGTTTGTGAGTTGTTCTCACTAAACTGTATTAACCTGACTATAAACGTTCATGGTGACACAGAGTTTGTGTGTTGGTCCGTTATACTTCCGGATGGCAATGTTGTGAACTCCTTGGATAAGCGCATTCTATCTATATTTGCAACTTTCATAAACACAGCAGCGTGTTTACGTTTATCAAGAAATATCCAATCGTTGGACAGCAACAAATCATATGATGAATGACCCGGTTGGTTTGTTTTTGTTTTTAAGGGTTTTACGGCGCTTGCAACACATTTAGGTCATATCAGCGCCAGTAAAAAGGGATAATATGTGATAGTAAAAAGTTCTAGAATTACAATTAAAGCATCCAAGAAAATGTAAGACAAAGGGGAATGGTACAAATAGAGAATTGGTGAGATTCCAAGAGCATCCCATCAATGTACTTAGTTTGAAATCACCTCAAAGTCTCATCCAGACACGAGCACAGGTACCCACTAGGAGGAATATACTCAAATGCTTACATTATAAATCTAAATATATATATATATATAATAATAAAATAATAATAATAATAATAATAATAATAATAATAATAATAATAATAATAATAATAATAATAATAATAATAATAATAATAATACATAACAGAGAGATGATTTACAAGGGGAAAAATATAATCTTCCAAAACAATAACTATGCATTTGACTGTTTCCCCCTCAGCCTGGGTATCCGGCCAGGGCAAGGACAAAACCAAGTAATCTCATTCCAAGACAAAGACAGAAAGCAAGGTGGAAAACAGACATAAGGGGGATAGTAGACACAGTAAGTACCTCCCTGCCCACTATGGGAGGCCAGGAACCCCACCGAGTGACCCGGTTGGTTGAAAACCCAACAATTGGACACTCCCACTTTGTGATTCATAGTAATTTGTTAATATCACGAAAATAATGTAGAACTCTCATTGTCAAGAGAGTTTATTATATAAATCATAGGATTGTCGATTTCATTGTTCATTATCAAATGACATGAGGTCATCAAGCACACACTTACAAACAAACAGACAAACAAACAAAAAAAACACAATCAAACAAACAGACAAACACGACAATCAAACATAACGTTTATATTTATTAATTTGAGGTGGAAATGAAATGCCCCAATCTTGTTCTATTTGGCTCAGCCCTTTGATAATCGCAGCCCTTTAATCATAACAGTTTGCGTTCATAATAAGTAACACTGTGTGCAAATTGTGTGTAGTAATCATTAATTTCCTCACCCCAAGCCCCCCCCCCCCCCCCCAATCATTTAGTGCGCATGGAGTATCGAGGGCTGAGTGAGATTGGGCCCAAGCTAAACACTGTCCTACTTTAGAAAAGAAACAACGTATTTAAAATTTTGGCCAGAAAACTCGTCCTCCCCAAATATCGATAATATATTAAAATGACCATCATCTTGAAACAAAAAACAACACAAATACAAAACAAAACCACTCTCAAACATGGGACTTGCGAAGTCCCAGGTTTGAGAATGTTTGACAGCATGAGGGTTGCTTTAAATAATCGATGTTTTATGAAGGACGAGTTTCTGGCCAAATTTTTAAATACGTGATTTTTCCGAGTACGCCAGATTGGGCCCAATCTGAATGGGTTTTCCGTGTTCAGTGTGGCATGTATCGTGTTGTGTGGTGTATCATCGGGGAATAGATACCTCTATTCTGCCACCTTCCGATACATTAAGTTTTATTCATTTTGGTTAAATAAATAACAATGTAAATTTGATTGTAAGCTTCTATATAATATACGAAAACAGATCAAATGGACGTTTCGGGTTTCCTTTTAATAAACAAAACAGGATGAATGAAACTACAGACGAATGAAAATTCGTCTGTAGTGTTTCATTCATCCTGTTTTGTTGGTAAAGGGGGAACCCGAAACGTCCATTTTATCTGATTTTATATATTAAATGGAAGCTTACATTCAATTACACATTGTTATTTATTTCTTTGAGCTTCGAGCAGCAACATTTACATTTCATTTTGGTTAGAAAATTTGAAGTAATTCAAATGATAAAACGAATATTAATCTACCTGAATACGTGGACTGTAACAAGTAATAAACGAAACAAAGATAGGATGAGATTAGATAAGATAAGATATACTTTAGATAGATTGATTATTGTATGGAAATTATGATTTTGTATCGCAGCACAATTCGATAATACATACATATATATATATATATATATATATATATATATATGTGTGTGTGTGTGTGTGTGTGTGTGTGTGTGTGTGTATAAAACATATATCAAGTGTAGATAAATTAAATAAAAGTTTGTAAAGAATATAAAAAGTCTTTAAAAAGGCCAGTGGAACAACGGGCGTATAATATATAATGGTGGCTTTGTGTCAATTATACTTATAATAACATTCAAATGATTATGAAGGTGCTTTATAAACTGGTGAAGGTTAAATGATATTATAATAAAAATATTTGAGTTTTAATAATATAGAACAAAATAACACACACACACACCACACACACAGACACACACACACACACACACACGGAACGTTTCGGACTCAAACCTCTTCTTCAGCCAATACTATTAAAACATTTAATAGATAGAATGAAGTTGACGTCAATCGAGTCTTTGTTATTGTCTTTTTGTTTGTTTGTTTGTTTGTTTTTTTTTTGGCCATCCACGTTTATGAGTAATTCTCACTAAACTGTATTATCTAGGCTATAGAAGTTCATGGTTACACAGAGTTTTGTGTGTTGGTACGTTATACTTCCGGATGGCAAGGTTGTGATATTCTTAGCCAAGCGCATACTATCTATACATCACTTCAGATCCACACAAGACAGCAGAAAAGTATTTGAGGCGTCGTGTCGGCTCCAACTATCTCGACATGGCCTTGAGACTATAGATAGTATGCGCTTGGCCAAGGAGTTCACAACATTGTCATCCGGAAGTATAACGGACCAACACACAAACTCTGTGTAACCATGAACTTTTATAGTCTGGTTAATACAGTTTAGTGAGAACAACTCACAAACGCGGATGGCAAAAACAATAACAAAGGCCTGAGTGACATCTTCGAACTATCTATAGATAGAATGCGCTTGGCCAAGGAGTTCACAACATTGCCATCCGGAAGTATAACGGACCAACACACAAACTATGTGTAACCATGAACTTTTATAGTCTTGTTAATACAGTTTAGTGAGAACAACTCACAAACGCGGATGGCAAAAACAGTAACAAAGGCCTGAGTGACGTCATCTGCATAATATCTATAGATAGTATGCGCTTGGCTAAGAAGCTCATAACATTGTCAGTTTAGTGAGAATTACTCATAAACGCGAATGGCAAAAACAATAATAAAGACAAGAGTGACGTCAACTTCATTTTATCTATAAGGTATGGGGCATGTTTTTATTGTGTTTTTATTATTGTCTGATGAAGGGAGTTAAGCCCGAAACGTTTCGCGTGAGGTATTATTAAGAAGCTGTTGTATAAATTGTTGTTTATTATTTTTAATGAATGACTTACAAGAATATTCTTAAATGAAAAAAAAAAAAAAAAATTTAAATTGACAGTTAATTAAGGTTGGAGCGATTTTAGTTTGTCTTTATTTTATTTCTTTATTTTTTTTTTTTTGGTTTGGTTGGTTGTTGTTTTTTTTTTTTTTTTGTTTTGTTTTGTTTGTTTGTTTTTTTTTTTGTTTTTTTTTTTTTGGGGGGGGGAGTTAATCTTTGTTTTTCTTTCTTTTGGGGGAGGGGGTAAACAAGATTGGGGGGGGGGGGGGGGGAGTTAATCTTTATTCGTCCATTGTTATTTTAAGTTAGAATTTTCTTGACAAAATGAAAAAAAGTGTTTTGTTATTGTATGACAAGATTGTGTTCAGGGAGTTTGGACCAATTCAGCTTCAAAACGTGGAAATTGGTCCGGGGCAGAAAGGGCATACAGTCTTTTGTTGTTGCTGTCATTCCCGTGGCTAATGGATTGATTCTACAGTTGTTGTGATTGTTGTTGTTTTTCTTTTTATTTCAATTTCTCCTAGTTACTTTGTTTGTTAATTATATAATAAATTGCTATTTTTATTTCAGTTCGTCATTTTAGTTTGGTTCTTACTCCCATTTGTACTTTTAAAAATGTTGTTTTTGTTCTTCTTCTTTTTTATTGTAATTGTTTTGGGTTTTTTTTTGTTTTGTTTGACTTTACATTGGGGTTTTTTTTTTTTGTTTTTTTTTTTTTGGGGGGGGGGGGGGTTTGTTGTTGTTGTTGTTTTTGTTTTTTTTTTGTTTTTTTTTTTGTTTTTTAGGGGGGGGGGGGTTAGTGGGGGTGTTGAATGTATTTTTTGGAGAGGAGGAATTATTTTTTTTAAATTTGAGATTTTATATAACTCAATATCCACTTAACGTGCTCAGAGTGATCTACAAAGGGTCCTTGACTAACACTAACAAAAAGAACGAGACATGAAGCCCGTGAGGCGATATTATATTTTTTTCCCTACAGAGACAAAACTGTAAACGACAAGTCTTTGGCCGCAGAAGAAAACAAATCGAAAGTTGTATTCAATAGATCAACCAATGGGATCACTTGTTTCCTTGGCGCTGTAAAACCCTGTAAATTGACGTCAAAAGATAAGTCCTAGTGGTTCCTAGCGTAAACTTATAGCCTGTCACTGACCAAAAAATGACGTCAAAAGACAAGTCTTTGGCCACAAAAGAAAATACATCGTGAGTTGTATTCAAAAGTTCAACCAATTACTTGTTTCCTTGAACTCTACTTACTCATTTGACGGTGCACGAACCTAAAATGTGACGTCAAACTATAAGTCCTGGTGGATTCTAGTGCTAGGCTAGATGGCTACGGTAAACTTAAAGGCTGACACTGACCAAAAATCACGTCAAAAGATAAGTCTATGAGAATAAAAGCAAAAAAAAAAAAAAAAACCCCAGTGAATTGTATTCAACAGTTCAACCAATGGGATCACTTGTTTCCTTGAGCACTACTAAAGACATTTCAATTGGCCGTGCAAAACCTAAAAATAATGACGTCAAAATATGTCATGTCCTTGTGAGTCCTAGTGTCATGCTATAAGTTAACGATGGCTACGCACTAGGACCGTTATAGCCTGACACTGAAATCCAAAAGGACTGGCAGTTTGACGTCATTATTTGTTGTTGTTTTTTTGCACCGCCAAGTGAGTTGTCGTTTGTAGTACTTATGGAAACAAGTTATTTCATTGGTTGAACTATTGAATACAACTCACGATTTGTTTTCTTTTGTGACAAAAGACTGGCATTTTTTCGTCATTTTTTGGTCAGTGTCAGGCCATAACTTTACGAAGGCCACGCTAGGACCGTAGCCATCGTTATGTTATAGCATTATACTGAAATCCAAAAGGACTGGCAGTTTGACGTCATTATTTGGTTT
>NC_088370.1:25232773-25237773 GCF_034508935.2 Berghia stephanieae | reverse complement strand
AAAAAAAAAAACAACACTAACTATTCTATCGATGCTTACGTTTAGTTAAAAAGCTCACAACATCCGCCATACGGATATAATTTACCAACACACAAAACTATGTGTAATCTTGAACGTATATATAGTCTGATTGATACAGTTTGGTGAGGAACAGAAATAGAGAGGGAGAGAGAGAGTATGAGAGAATGAGAGAGAGTGAGAGAGAGAGAGAGAGAGGAATGAAAGAGAGAGAGTGAGAGAGAGATAGAGAATGAAAGAGAAAGAAAGAGAGAGACTGAGAGAGGGAATGAAAGAGAAAGAGAGGGATAGAGAGTGAAAGAGAGAGACAGAGAGAGGGATAGAGAGAGAGAGAAAAAGAGAGGTAGAGAGAGAAAGATAGATAGATAGATAGATACATAGATAGATAGATAGATAGACAGAGATAGAGAGAGAGAGAGAGAGAGAGAGAGAGAGAGAGAGAGAGAGAGACCAAATGAGAATCCATCCCCAGCCAATCTCCCAGCCAGTGACTATCAATAACATCGGTGTTACCATATTAGAGCTTATCACGATTCCAGCAGCGTGAAATGCACACACGTACCCACGGATGATTAGCTCCACAGTAACCGTCTTACACGCGCACGCTATGGAATCATGTGCACAGAGATAAAAGACTCCGGAAAAATGAATCGTCCACGGGTTATTTAGATAATACGATTCCGTTTGGTCGCTGCCCTGGGTTAATTAAATCTTTACGGGCTAGTTCATTGATTAGGGGGGTGGGGGTTGGGGTAGTTGGGGGGGGGGGGGGGGTTAGTCACTCGCAAATTATGATCAACATCATAGTCATCAAGAAAAACAGATCAATAATAATAATATTAAAAATGCACTTCTATACAGCGCATTTTCACGGTGTTCAGGTCGTTATGTTGTTATTTCGTGTTACTTCATTTCTTCTTCCATCGGGACATAATATGGAACCAGAACTTCAATTGGATTCAATAGTCTGATGTCAGTCGCCCAGCAACGGCGGCCATCGTGGTTCTATACAAAGAAAATCGGTATTTTTTATTATTCATGCTAGCTAGAACTTTTGATATGCCTTGTGATCACAATGTGTAAAAGTCAGAACATGATCAGATTTATAATGTTTTTTTTTTCCTTTGGATACGCTTTTATGCTCGTAGGAGAAATATTTCATAAGGGCGTCCGCCATTGTTCCGATAGTTTAAAGCCAGTTACTGAGTTACCATGCGTCATTATTCAACTCCCATCATCATCATCACCATCATCATCATCATCATCATCATCATCATCATCATCATCATCATCATCATCATCATCATCATCATCATTATTTCGTTCCTTCTATAGTGAGAAATACATAATATGTTATTTGGGTGAAGTCGCGAAGCCCCCTTTTCGGGGGTTTTTTTTTTGGGGTTTTTTTTTTGTGTTTTTTTTGTTTTTTTTTTTCCCCTTTTTTGGGGGGGTTTTTTTTTTTTTTTTTGGGCCCAAAAAAGGGTCTTTAAATCATCGATTTTTTAAGGGGGAGTTTTCGGCCAAAAATTTTTGGGAAACCCCCGGGTTTTTTCCCCCCGGGGGGGGGTATTTTTAAAATTTTGGGGGGGGCCCTTTTAACGAATCGTAGTGCTTTTTTAAAAAATGGGGGGGAAACTTTTTGGCCCCCCGGGGGGGAAAAAATAGCCTAGTTTTTTGGGAAAAGTGTTTTTAAATTTTTTTAAAAACCCCCAAAAGGGCTGTACTTGAACTGTTTTTTACTTTTTAAAAAAACCAAAAATTTAAAATTTTTTTTAAAAAAGCTTTAAATTTTTTTCCCTGTTGATGCACGCAGCCCGGGAAAAAAAGGGGCCCCTCTTGGGGTTTTAAAAAAAAAAAAATTTCTTTTTAAATTTTTTATGGGTGACTAAACTTTTCTTTCCCTTTTTTTAAAAAAAATTTTTTTTTTGGAAAGGGGGAAAATCAAAAAAATATCAAATTTATGTGTTTTTTTTTTCCCCCCGGAAAAGTTTTTTTCCCCCGGGGGAAAAATTTTATACGGGCGTCCCCCCTTGGGGTTTTTATAGGGGTTTTGAGCCCGTTTTCTTTAAAAAACCCTGCCTTTTGGAAAGTGACGTTTGATATTTGGGAAAAATATTGGGGTCCGAGAAAAACAAGGGGGAAAGGGTTTGGGGCCCCTTTTAGGGCGTGTTACTTTTTTTTTTTTTTAAAATTTTTCCCCCCCCAACAAAAACCCCCCTGTTTTAAGGGGGGAAAAGGGGGCCCCCTTTTTTTTTTGAGTACCTAAAATAAAATGAGAAAAAAAGGGGGTTTTTCCCGGACCAAAATTTTTGCCGCCAGGGGGGGGTTTTCCCAAAAAAAAGGGCCTTTTTATCCCATTTCGAGAGGTTTTAAAAACCGGGTTTTAACCCAAAATTCCCCAGAAAAATTTGTGAAGAGAGGGGGTTGGGAAAAAAAAGAAACAAAACAAAACTGGGGAATAAAACATTCATAATTTTAAAAAAATACTACATACATACATACATACTCTACATACATCCCTAAACTCTACATCATACATACAAAACATACATACATACTAAAACATACCCAAACAACATTTCAAAAATAATAATCAAACAACCTACAACTTCTACATAAAAAACATACAAACATCAAACATACATTTTAACATAAAATTTTTTACAACCTAAACATACAACATACAAAATACATACATACCCCCCCCAATTCATTTTATACATAAAAACTCATAAACATCATACATACATACATACATACATACATACATACATACATACATACATAACATACATACATACAAAAACATACATACAACATACATACATACAAACATACATACATACCTACATACAAACATACAACATACATACATACATACATACATACATCAAATACATACTACATACATACAAATACATACATACATACATCTCATACATACATACATCATAACATAATAAACTACATAAATACTACATACATACAACATACATACAACATACATACATACATACTCTACATACTACTAATACATACATACATACATACATACATACATACATACATACATACTACATACATACATACATACATACATACATACATACACATACTACATACATACATACATACAACTACATACATACATACAACATACATACATACATACATACATACATACATACATACTACATACATACAATACATACATACAAACATACATACATACATACATCATACTACATACATACATACATACATAAACATACTACATCATACAAATACAACATACATACATACATACAACATACATACATAACATACATACATACATCAAACATACATACATACAAAACATACATACATACATACATACATACATACAACATACATACATACATACTATACATACATACATACTACATACATACATACACAATACATACATACATACATACATACTACATACAATACATACATACATACATACATACATACAAAACATACATACATACATACATACATACATACATACATACATACAAAACATACATACATAACATACATACATACATACACATACATACTACATACATACATAAACATACATACATACATACATACATACATACAACATACATACATACATACATAATACATACATACATACATACATACATCATATACATACATACATACATACATACATACATACATACATACATACATACATACATACATACATACAACATACATACATACAACAAAACATACATTACATACATACATACATACATACATACATCATCATACATAATACATACATCACATACAACATACATACATACATACATACATACTACTACAACATACATACATACATACAACATACATACAACATACATACATACATACATACATACATACAATACATACATACATACATACATACATACATACATACATAACATACATACATACATACATACATCATACATACATACATACATACATTACATAAAATACATACATACATACATACATACATACATACATACATACATACATACATACATACATACATACATACAACATACATACATACATACATACATACAATACATACATACATACATACATACATACATACATACATACATACATACATACATACATACATACATACATACATACATACATACATACATACATACATACATACAATACATACATACATACATACATACATACTACATACATACTAATACATACAACATACATACAACATACATACATACATACATACATACATACATACATACATACTACATACATACATACATACATACATACATACATACATACAACATAACATACATACATACATACATACATACATACATACATACAACATACATACATACATACATACATACATACATCATACATCAACATAACATACAACAATACATACATACATACAACATACATACATAATACAACATCATAATACATACATACATACAACTACATACATACATCACATACATACATACACATAAACATACAACAACATATATACATACAACATAATACTACATACAACATACACACACATACATACATACATAACAACAACTACAACATAACTACTACATACAATACATACATACATACCATACACATACATACAATCAACATACATACACATACTACATACATAATCATACAACAACATACTACATACATACATACTACATACAACACAACATACATACAACATACAAAATACATCAAACAAACAAACATAATAAAATAAAACAACAAAATAATCAACAACATACAAACAACAACCAACACTAAAAAACTAATCAATAAAACATTTAATAATACCAATCATACATAATAACACAACTACTCATCATAAACCAAATCTACAACAACAATAAAAAAACAACATAACTCCTAAAATATAC
>NC_088370.1:25210273-25227773 GCF_034508935.2 Berghia stephanieae | reverse complement strand
ATTTCTCCATTGAGCCGGAAGTCATCGTGGTAACTTTTGCGTGAATCAGACGATAGGAAGATTCCTTTGGTTATGTGAACATAGAAGGCCATTCGGGATCTCCATTTGTCATATTATATTGGGGCGCGCCGGTCAAGTGGCTCGCAAAAGATAGAACGGGTCTTTATTATTGTTTTTTTTTTGTTGTTGTTGTTTTTGTTTTTTTTTTTTTTGTTTTTTTTTTTTTTGCCATTCGCGTTTATGAGTAATTCTCACACAACTGTATTAACCAGACAATAAACGTTTAAGGTTACACATAGTTTTCTGTGTCGATCCGTTGTACTTCCGGATGGCTATGTTATGAGCCTCTTAGCCAAGCGCATACTATCTATAGATAGAATGCACTTGGCCAAGGAGTTCACAACATTGCCATCCGGAAGTATAACGGACCAACACACAAACTCTGTGTAACCATGAACTATCTATAGATAGTATGCAGATGACGTCACTCAGCCTTTGTTATTGTTTTTTGCAATCCGCGTTTGTGAGTTGTTCTCACTATACTGTATTAACCAGACTATAAAAGTTCATGGTTACACAGAGTTTGTGTGTTGGTCCGTTATACTTCCGGATGGCAATGTTGTGAACTCCTTGGCCAAGCGCATTCTATCTATAGGCTCGACATCAGGGATTGTCTCGTGACTGTCAACCCGGAATTGGATTCAATAGTCTGATGTCACGTCGCCCAGCAACAGCGGCCATCATGTTTCTAAATAAAGAAAATCGGTACTTTTTATTCTTCATGCTGGCTAGAACTTTTCATATGTCTTGTGATCAGAATGTGTAAAAGTCAAAACG
Organism: Berghia stephanieae; assembly: GCF_034508935.2. Taxonomy (NCBI): domain Eukaryota; kingdom Metazoa; phylum Mollusca; class Gastropoda; order Nudibranchia; family Aeolidiidae; genus Berghia; species Berghia stephanieae. The sequence goes on along the minus strand of NC_088370.1, from coordinate 25,226,936 downwards.
TGATCAGATTTATGTTTTTTTTCTTTCCTCTGGATACGCTTTTACGCACGTCGGAGAAATATTTCATAAAGGCGTCCGCCATTGTTCGATAGTTTAGAGCCAGTTACTAAGTTACCATGCGTCATTACGAGGGAAGTGACGTCACGACTGTTCAAGCGTATTACTCCTTTGCCCCCGATATTCCTCAAGTTCTCCCATCAACGATTAGTTAGGAGATCCACGAGGGAGTTGTGGTAACGAGCCCGAGACCGCATCTTTTGAATATGTAGTTGAACGGTGTGTTGTGACGAAGCTTCCGGGTGGGTTTGCGACGGTACACGAGTGAGGTAGAGAATTTGTTGATTGTGTCCATCGTCATAACGTAGTCGTTTGAGTACCATTAGAAGCTGCTGTCTTTGGATAGATCGTTATTCTATGACAAAGTTTGTTTTCATTAGATCTTCCAGACGTCGTTACCCAAATCACTGATATTGCCGCAAGAATTTTACTCCTATTTTGTCTGAGTGATAAAAAATATATTTTGATGTCAGTTGGGTGTGAAGTTTTGGGGGAAATCCTGAAAATGACTGGTAAGGAGAGGGTTTTAATTAATTATTGTGCGGCTATGTGGTCTAGTGGTGTGACACTCGTTTCGGATCGGAAGGTCCTGGGTTCGAGCCTCGCGCTCGGCGCATAGTTGAGTCCTTGGAAAAGGCTATTTACTCACATTCTCTCACCGTACTCAGGTGTAAAGTGAGCACCTGGCCGTTAACAGCGTTGTCTTTGTCCGAAAAATTGTCCGAAAAATATCGTCGAACAGGCGCCATGTCCCGTCCTACATGTTAAATGTTGCTGTTGACCAGGGACCCGTTGTAAAGCGCATTAATTAATTAATTAATCAAGTTAAGAAATTAACAGTCTCCTTACCAACTATAGGAAAATCGTCACATTCGTTACGATACAACCAACCTTTGTCTTATTCAAATTTCTTTTTTAAATCATAAAATTTAAAGAAAAAAAAACAGTGTGTTGTCTTGCAAGAATTTTACTCCTATTATGTCTGAGTGATAACAAATATATTTTGATGTTAGTTGAGAGTGAAGTTTTGGGGAAAATCCTGAAAATGTCGGGTAAGGAGAGTGTTAAGGAGCAGGCACCGGTGTATAATAAACATCTAAATAAGTGTGTATGAAAGGTGTCAGACAAAGCAAGAAAGAAAAATACAAGAAAAAAAAACATTTTTAAAAAATCGATTTTGTTAGATGGGTTATTTGGGGGAATGGTATTTTTCTTTCTTGCTTTGTCTAGCACCTTTCATACAGACTTATTTAGATCTTTATCAATCACTGTTTGCTGGACAGGAATAGGGGAGGGGGATCGGGAAAAAACCGAACTCGACATTAACCATACAAGTAGCATCAAAAACTGAATTATTTTCCATGATATAACGACATTTTGACAAGTTTGTTGGCGGTGGGAGGTGGAGCGGTAGGGGGGTGATCTTGCAATGTGACCCAACGACGTTAACGGTATTATGTCGTGTTGACTCAGGTGCTGAAATTTGAAGTCATTGCCGAAAATATGAAAGTGACAGATTTGGAAAAAGGAGATCAAGAAGAACGTTATCTTTATACCCATTAATGACCTCACCTATCTTATTTTTTCACTAAAATATATAAATACGCACACGCACACACACACACACACACACACACACACACTCATACACATATATGGCGCCAATTGACAGAATATATATATATATATATATCAGTACATCACACTCGGACAACCTCAGAGAGAAAGAAAGAGAGAGAGAGAGAGAGAGAGAGAGAGAGAGAGAGAGAGGCGGGCAGAGAACGACGGAGAAAACATGCATCAAATACATTCCATCTTCTCCAAGAATGATATGTTGACGTTTGATTCCGTCCTTTGATCGTGAAATGGAAATAAACACCCAACGAATCTCGTATGATACATTGCATAATTACACCTCAGTGATAATAGGGAAGAAAAATACGGTGTCAAAAAACTGGTTCCCATTTCATTGGAAGTGTAAAACCACTCTTCGTGAGGCCTGAATACATACTTTGTATAATTACACCTCAGTGATGATAGGGAAGATAAGTATGGTGTCAAAAAACTGGTTCCTATTTCATGGGAAGTGTAAAACCACTCTTCAGGGGGACTGAATACATACATTATATAATTACACCTCAGTGATAATAGGGAAGATAAGTATGGAGTCAAAAAACTGGTTCCTATTTCATTGGAAGTGTAAAACCACTCTTCCGGAGGACTGAATACATACCTTGTATAATTACACCTCAGTGATAATAGGGAAGATAAGTATGGTGTCAAAAAACTGGTTCTGGTTCCTATTTCATGGGAAGTATAAAACCACTCTTCAGGGGGACTGAATACATACATTGTATAATTACACCTCAGTGATAATAGGGAAGAAAACTTGGCGTAAAAAAGCTGGTTCCCATTTCATTGGAAGTGTAAAATCACTCTTACGGAGGGCTGAATACATACCTTGTATAATTCATCTTCTGGTTTCAGAGTAATGGCATCTTATTTTCTACTCTTTACATAAGCTGGTCCTCAATAAAGCTCATTCATCTTCGCTCTTTTACGTCCCGTAATTGTTAGAATCTTCCTAAAACATCCTGCTACTAAAATAGTGATGCCACCTTTATGTAACCTATTCATTCTTAGTACTCCGAAGGACTGGTTACGTAAACACTCCCAAGGATTTAGGAACCAAAAGAGTGGAAGGTGTGACGTCACGACTTATCTTCCTCTAATGTTTCGGGTTTATTGTTGTTGTTATTACGTCACGAGTTGGCATCATGCATAGCGATCCTCTTTCTAGAAACCCTATATTTATTTGTTACCTTTAAAAAAAATTGAGCTTTATATAATAATAATAATAATAATAATAATATAATAATAATAATAATAATAATAATAATAATAATAATAATAATGATAATAATAATAATAATAATAATAATAATAATAATAATAATAATAATAATAATAATAATAATAATAATAATAATAATAATAATAATAATAATAATAATAATAATAAATAATAATGCACATTTATATGCGCAAACTCATATTTATTTGTTACCTGAAAAAAATTGAGCTTTATATAATAATAATAATAATAATAATAATAATAATAATAATAATAATAATAATAATAATAATAATAATAATAATAATAATAATAATAATATTGCGAAACCTATCCCCCCGGTTGGAGGCTCTGGGCGCATAGCGTATTATCGTGGCCATCGTTACCTTATAGATAGTATGCGCTTGGCTAAAAAGCTCATAACATTGCCATCCGGAAGTATAACGGACCAACACACAAACTCTGTGTAACCATGAACTTTTATAGTCAGGTTAATACAGTTTAGTGAGAACAACTCACAAACGCGGATGGCAAAAACGATAACAAAGGTCTGAGTGACGTCATCTGCATACTATCTATAGCTTGACACTGAAATCCAAAAGGACTGGCAGTTTGACGTCATTATTTGGTTTTTGCACCGCCTAGTGAGTTGTCGTTAGTAGTGCTCATGGAAATAAGTGATCCCATTTGTTGAACTATTGAACACAACTCACGATTTGTTTTCTTTTGTGGCAAAAGACTGGCATTTTGACGTCATTTTTGGTCAGGGTCAGGCCATAACTTTACGAAGGCCATTGTATTATCCACTAAACGTGTACAAAGCGTTTTACACAATGGTTCCCTGACCAACAGCAACGCATAACAGGTAGAACAAGACACGACGCCTGTTAGGTGACATTATAATTATTATTATTTTTCCGACAGAGACAACGCTGTAGACGGCCAGGTACTCATTCTACACCCTGAGTACGGTGAATAAAGAGCCTTTTCCAAGGACTTAACTATGCGCTGAGCGTGGCTCGAACCCAGGACCTTCCGATCCGAAAGCGAGTGTCATACCATAAGACCAGTTAGCTGCATTTGAGGCACTTTCCAGGGCCGACATATCATGAGCTGAAAGCCAGAAGTAACTTTGTTGTCTCAAAAATTCAAAGTTCTATTTATAAAATCAGCACCACCGAAACTCCACTCATTCTTTCATCGTGTCTATTGTAATCATTATACTGTCTAAAATTGCAACATCGCCTAACAGGCATCATGTCTCGGCTTACATGTTAACTATTGTTGTTGGCTTTTCTCTCTCTCTCTCTCTCTCTCTCTCTCTCTCTCTCTCTCTCTCTCTTTCTTTCTTTCTTTCCTCTTTCTTTCTGTCTATTTTTCTCTCTTTCTTTTTCTCTCTTTCTCTTCTCCCCACCCCCACCCCCACCTCTCTCTCTCTCTCTCTCTCTCTCTCTCTCTCTCTCTCTCTCTGTCTCTCTCTGTCTCTCTCTCTCTTTCTCTCTCTCTCTCTCTCTCTCTCTCTCTCTTTCTTTCTTTCCTCTTTCTTTCTGTCTATTTTTCTCTCTTTCTTTTTCTCTCTTTCTCTCTCACCCCACCCCCCCCCTCCCCCTCCTCTCTCTCTCTCTCTCTCTCTCTCTCTCTCTCTCTCTCTCTCTCTCTCTCTCTCTCTCTCTCGTTCTTTTTTTCTTTCCCAGGCTTCCGTTCCTTACGTCATATTATATCAGAGAAACCCTTGACACTTTCAATGCTTTCATCCCCAGGGATTCATCCGAAGAATAAACCAACTTTAAGAGACGAGAAATAAAAATTAAAAGCAATAATATTGAGTGAACCAAGTACCGATCAAAGACTCAAAATAAAATATCGCTTTATATTGACAGCTAGATTTGCTAGAAAACCGCCAAAGTATAATAAAAATCATTCTCCTAATCTGGCCTGAAGATTTGTATTACTCTTAATATTCGATCGATCAGGATTTCCAGCACAAAACCCGGTGTATAATTATTTACAGGTCTGGCAACCCAAATTATTCTGGGGCCTAATGTTTTATTTGAAAATACCAAGGTGCACACATTTGCAGGTCTGATAAGCGAACGCAATAAGGCTTGATTTAGCATTGTAATGGACAATATTTTGCGTTGGTTTGAGAGTATTTCCATTACAAGAATGAGCCCCATAAACGATTTGGGTTATCGGACCTGCAGATAATACTATGTCGCTCTCTCTCGGTGTCAACCCAACGCAAACTATAGATAGAATGCGGTTGGCCAAGGAGTTCACAACATTGCCATCCGGAAGTATAACGGACCAACACACAAACTCTGTGTAACCATGAACTTTTATAGTCTGGTTAATACAGTTTAGTGAAAACAACTCACAAACGCGGATGGCAAAAACAATAACAAAGGCCTGAGTGACGTCATCTGCATACTATCTATAGTCTAACAACAACAATATTAAATCAAGTCCATTAATTCCGTTGGGGTATCAGACCTGTTTATACGTGCACGTTGCCCAATACTAATCAAAGAATCTCTCACGAAGTCTCAGGTGTGAGTCTTTTTAAGAAGTTGAAGATGCGGATATGTGGTCTTGTGATATGAACACTCGCTTTCGGGTCGGAAGGTCCTGGGGTTCGAGTCCCGCTCGGCGCATAGTTGAGTCATTGGAAAAGGGTCTTTACTCACATTCTCTCACCGTAATCAGATGTAAAATGAGTACCTGGCCATTACAGCGTTGTCTCTGTCCGAAAGAAAAATTGTAATATCGCCTAAAAGGCGTCATGTCCCTTCCTTACACGTTAAATGTTGCTGTAGGCCAGGGACCCTTTGTAAAGCTCTTTGGGCACGTTTAGTGGATATTGCGCTATATAAAACCTCATTTTTATAGTTTTACAAAAGCTCAATCATTTAAACTGGCCAGTATTTCAATCAAATACTCAGAGGTCAAAATGTTTTTTAAAAAGATGTTAAATGGAAGTTAGGTCTGAATACAGACAGACTGGTACGAGTGGAGATCAAAGGACAATCAATAACCCCCAATCCAGCATTTCATATCAAAAATGGCTGTCCATTTATACTTACCAGGGCTTTCATGTGGCAAGTACCTTCGACACAGCTTAAGGAATCTGTGGTTATAAAGAAGAAGAAAAATAATCTGGGTTTTTCTCTTTGTTTTTTTTTTTGGTTTTTTTTTTTTTTTTGGTTTTTGTTTTTTTGTAAACATTTATGATGATCAATGGTGAGCTATAAATAGAATTGCATGACAGTAATTGTCAAATGAAATGTTGTTGTTTTTGTTGTTGTTGTTGTTGTTGTTGTTGTTTGTGACAACTTAAACCGTGGTGATTCATAATAGTCTATATGCTATAATATACTAGTGGTGGTTGAAATCGTCGTCGTTGTCGTCATCATCATCATCATCATCATCATCATCATCATCATCATCATCATCATCATCATTATCATAATCAAAGTCATCATTGTTATCATTATTATCATCATCATCATCATCATCATCAACAGCATCATCACCATCATCAACATCATCATCATCATCATCATCATCATCATCATCATCATCATCATCATCGTCATCATCTTAACAAAAAAACCTCAAACCTGGGACTTTGCGAAGCCTTCAAAAAAGTTCTAAGTTTGAGAGGTTTTTTTCCCCAAGACGAGGGTCATTTCAATCGATCGATATTTGAAGGCCGATTTTTCTGGCCAAATTTTTAAATACGAGTCTTTTTTCCAGAGTAACGGAGTGAACTGATTAAGAATTGATTTGATTTGGTCTCTAGGACTGCCTTCAATTTGTGACCCTCAATGGGAGCGATCTATATTCATGTTTTCGTCCAACCAGGTCATCAACCACATGATTTGTTGCTGTCCAACGATTGGATATTTCTTAACGCTGCTTTGTTTACAAATGTTATAAACATACCCATGTGTCAAGCTGAATCAAATGACCAATCGTGATGTTAAATATTTGAATAGCTGTGAACACGTTTCACTAAGAAGGTCGCTTTGAGCATATTTTGCGATGTGACCAATGACCTCGGGCACATGGAAATGTAATATAGATCATGCCCATTGATTTGATTTGTCTCTGGGACTGCCTTCCATTTGTGACCAACAATTACAGAGCAGTGTTGTAGTGCTAGAAAGGTTGGCAAGTTACTCGTACTGTAAAAAATAGTTTTATAATTTTTATATTTGCTAGTAATTCTGTGCTAGGTGATAAAAATGTAACATTTACTTTATAGAGCAGTGTTATCCCCCAACAGTATTCTTTTAAAAAAAAGAATACATATAGATTCAGCTCTTTGTTATTTATTTATTTTATTTTATTTTTGTCATCCATTTAAAAATAAAATTAATTAATTTAATTACCTTTATTTATCCCATTGGGGACATTTTTCTCTAGGGTCTATTCTAAGGGAAGACTAAGAATAACCCATGCGTCAGCCGCAGTTGAGGCAGGGCCGCAAAATGGGCTAGGAGGAGGTGACTTGCTTAAGGCCACACAGCGCAGTGGCGGGTGATCGAACTCGGTACCTTTCGGGTACGAAGCAATGACCACTCCGCTGAGCCACGCTGGAGTAAATTCTCACTAAACTGTATTATTAACCAGACTATAAACGTTTATGGCTACACATAGTTTTATGGGTTGGTCCGTTACATTTCCAGATGGCAATGTTGTGAGTTTCTTAGCCAAGGGCACACCATCTATAGATAGTTCGAAGATGACGTCACTCAAGCCTTTGTTATTGCATTTTGCCATCCGCGTTTGTGAGCGATTCTCACTAAACTGTATTACCCCGACTATAAACGTTCATGATTACACAATGTTTTGTGTGTTGTTCCGTTATACTTCCGGATGGCAATGTTATGAGCTTCTAAGCCAAGCGCATACTATCTATAATTTTGACAATATTCATGGTATAGATAGAACGAAGATGACGCCACTCAGGCCTTTGTTATTGATTTTTGCCATCCACTTTTATGAGTAATTCTCACTAAATTGTATTAACTCGACTATAAACGTTCATGGTTACACATAGGTGTGTGTGTTGGTCGGACCAACACACAAAACTATGTGTGACCTTGAACGTTTATAGTCTGGTTAATTCAGTTCAGTGAGAATTACATGTAAACGTGGATGGCAAAAAACAATAACAAAGACCTGAGCGACGTCATCTTCATTCTATCTATACCCGGTGGAAGGGGGCGGTATATCGAGATTTCAGCGTGATCCAGTTTTTAGTTTCGGAGAAATGTGAGAACCCAGTCGATCTAGAATCTCGTGTTCCAAACAAAATGAAAGATTTCCAGCGTTGCTTAGTTTGAAAATATGTCAGGTGTGTTTCCTCTGTACCATTGCGACTTTGTTTATCAACGTAATATTATCTATTGATAGTGTACGCTTGGCTAAGATGCTCACAACATTGCCATCCGGAAGTATAACGGACCAACACACAAAACTGTGTGTAACCATGAACGTTTACAGTCTGATTAATACAGTTTAGTGCGAATTACTCATAAGCGGGGATGGCAAAAAAAATAATAACAAAGGCCTGAGCCACGTCAACTTCATAGTATCTATATTGACATCCGGTCTATCTATAGATAGTTCGAAGATGACGTCACTCAGGTCTTTGTTATTGTTTTTTGCCATCTGAGTTCATGAGTAATTCTCACAAAACTGTATTAACCAGACTATAAACGTTCATGGTTACACACAGTTTTGTCTGTTGGTCCGTTATACTTCCGGATGGCAATGTTATGAGTTTCTTAGCCAAGCGCATACTATCTATAGAGAGTATGAAGTTTGACGTTAATCGGGTCTTTGTTATTGTTTTTTGCCATCCGCGTTTATGAGTAATTCTCACTAAACGGTGTTAACCTGATAATAAACGTTCAATTTTACACCGAGTTTAGTGTCTTGGTCCGATATACTTCCGGATGGCAATGGTGTGTGCTTCTTAACTCTCTCCTTACCAGCCATTTTCAGGATTTTCCCTAAAACTTCACACCCAACTAGCAAAAAATATATTTTTTATCACTCAAGCACAAAATTGCAATAGTTCTTGCGATAAATAATTTCTGTAGTAAAACATGCTCTACAACACACTGTTCATTTTCTTTAAATTTTATGATGTACAAAAGAAATTTGAATTAGAAAAATGTTGGTTGTATCGAAACGAATGTGACGAGTTTCCTATGGTTGGTAAGGAGAGGGTTAACCAAGCGCATACTATCAACAGTCTGGTTAATACAGTTTTGTGATAATTACTCATAAACGCGGAGTGGAAAAAACAAACAAAATACAACAAAGACCCGACTGACGTCAACTTCTATCTATAAGTCATAGTACGAGCATGATATTCTGAAATAAACGGAAATTTGGAATTTTTACAAAAAAACTTCTTCAAATATCGATCGATGAAAATACTCTCAAACCTGAGACTTCCGTGAGGTGTTCTTTGGTCCCGAATTTGTGGTCTAGTGGTATGACACTCGCTTTTGGATCAGAAGGTCCTGGGTTCGAGCCTCGCTCGGCGCATTTGGAAAAGGCTCTTTATTCACATCCTTTCATCGTACTCAGGTGTAAAATGAGTACCTGGCCGGTAAAAGCGTTGTCTCTGTCCGAAAAAATTGTAATATCGCCTAACAGGCGTCTTGTCCCATCCTACATGTTAAATGTTGCTGTTGGTCAGTGACCCCTTGTAAAACGCTTTGAGCACGTTTAGTGGATATTGCGCAATATGAAAACTCAATTAAAATATAAACGCGTATTTGGAATTTTGGCCAGAAAACTTCTCCCTCAAATATCGATCGATGAAGATAGCACTCATCTTGGCAAAACATTCTCAAACCTGGGACTTCCGTGAAGTTTTCCTTAGTCCCGGATTTGAGAGTTTTTGACAAGGTGAGGGGCATTATAATCGACTGATATAATTTGAAGGCTGTATTTTCTGGCCAAAGTTTTGAATTAAATGTTTATTTCAGAGTACAGCAGAGTAGATGGTATTCTGAGTGACACACGTAGGGCTAACCCACCCCGGACACAGACTCCGACGACCCTCTTCCGCCTTCCGGAAAAAGACGTCGAGCACGGACAAAATACAAAGACTAAAGAAGATGACGTCACTCGGGTCCTATTATTTATTTTTGCCACCCATGCGTATGAGTAATTCTCACTAAACTGCAGTAGGGCTAACCCACACCGGAGTCTGACTCCGACGACCCGGCACTGCCGTCCTCGGTCGTCTTCCGGATAAAGACGTCGGGCACGGACAAAATACTAAGAATAAAGAGAAGAGCCACTAGCCTACCTTTGCGTTGCCAAGCACCCGACATCCTCTGCCGTTTTTGTTTTTTGTTTTTTTTTTTTGTTTTTTTTTTTATTGTCTGTTTGTTTATTTTTTGTTTTGCTGGTTTTTTTTTGGGTTTTTTTTAGCTTGGAATGGGTAGGTCTAGCGGCTTTTCTCTTTATCCGGAAGACGGTAGAGGACGGCAGTGCCGGATAGTTGGAGTCCGAGTCTCCAGTGTGGGTTATCCCTTAAGGAAACATAAATTGTTCCCGGTAGAAAATCATCAAAACACGTTGTCATAGATTTCTTTGTTGGTTGTACATATTCATCAAGCGGCAGAACAGTGGGTATTTTACTTAATCACAGACCATCGACAGTAAAACTGGTGTAGTTTGCTATGTTTACCAATCACTGTCATTGTATGCATTATGACGACTGACTGTCCGAGAGGCGTGGTTATCTAAGTGTCTATTCCGAGATCGTACCAAATAAACAAGACAAGCCAAATACTATTTTGCATTCTGTCTGGATTTTAAGTGAAGTATTCATGTTTTTGTTGTTTTTGTAATAGGCCTCAACAGTCGTGACATCACTTCCCTCGTAATGACGCATAATAACTTAGTAACTGGTTCTAAGCTATCCGAACAATGCTCCGACGAGAATAAAATAAATAATCAGAGGAAAAAAGCATTATAAATCTGATCATATTTTGACTTTTTATACATTCTGATCACATGACACGTGAAAAAGTTCTAGCCGGCATGTTTAGAACCAAGCTGCTCGTTGCTAGACGGAAGTGACATCAGACTAATGAATGCTACTGGCTGAAGAAGGATTTCGAGCCCGAAGGGTTCCGTGTGTGGTTATTATTATTATTATTATTATTATTATTATTATTATTATTATTATTATTATTATTATTATTATTATTATTATTATTATTATTATTATTATTATTATTATTATTATTATTATTATTATTATTATTATTATTATTATTATCATTATTACTATAATTATTATTATCATTATTATTATTATTATTATTATTATTATTATTATTATTATTATTATTATTATTATTTGGTTCTTTTTAAGATCTGCTTCATCCATTTTTATTCACCACTGTTTACCTTCCAAAACTTTAGTCTTAAAACAACGATGATATCGTGGGCGGAGTTAAGGGTGGGCTAGTGGGGGGGGGGGGGGGGGGGGGGGGGGCTATTCAATCCGCGCTGCATGTTCATCTCCCCCAGAAAACACATTTAGAAGTCTTAAAATAGATTCTACACGCTATAAATAAACGTTTCTAGCTGACAATTCAAAATCAGGTGAAGGGTGGTGTCTTATCGGTTCTCGTAGATACCAGTTTTGTAATAGATTTCATCACGAATATTGATGTTAAGCGTTTACGTAAAATATTCACACCCACCTCCGGCCGATTTAAACATACCAACATACAAAAGTGTGAACAGATTTAACATTTATAGATAGAATTAAGTCATTCGCGTCTTTGATATTGTTTTTTGCCATCCGCGTTTATGAGTAATTCTCACTTTACTGTATTAACCAGACTACAACGTTCAAGGTTACACATAGTTTTGTGTGTTGGTCCGTTATACTTCCGGATGCCAATATTGTGAAATTCTTAGCCAAGCGCATACTTTCTATAGTCTTTTTGATATACTTAAGTGAGAACTAATCATTAACACGCGGTCTAAAAATACTAACAAAGAGCTGAGGGACGTCAACGTCGTTCCTTCTATAAAGATTGAAATCAGATCCGTTTTGCAGCGCATTTCCTCCACTTCCGTCTATCCTTCCGCCACTTCCGCCTATCCTTCCGCCACTTCCGCCTATCCTTCCGCCACTTCCACCTATACATGATAAATTTTGTAAGGCAGAGCGTTGGGTTGACAATGCAATCGACAAGGTTTAAATCCACGTTACCCAAACATTTCATGGAGTTTCAATGGCAAACTTTCTATTAAGTATAGATAGTGTGCGCTTAGCTCATAAACTCACAACATTGCCATCCAGAAGTATAACGGACCAACAGACAAAACTATGTCTAACCTTGAACGTTTCTAGTATGGTTAATACAGTTTAGTGAGAATAACTCATAAACGTGGATGGCAAAAAAAAAACAATGACAAAGACCTGCGTGCGTCAACTTCATTCTATCTATATTCGTGTTTTCGTCCAACCTCGTCATCGATCACAAAATTTGTTGCTGTACAACAACTGGACATTCCTCAATAAATGTAAATACCCTGCGTTGTAAAAATACCCATGAGTCATGCTGAGCAAAATGACCAACTGTGACGTTGGATATTTCTCAAACTGTGAACACTTTTCTCCCCGTGGGTCATTTTGAGCACACTTTGCAATGTGACCGATGACCTCGAGCACATGGAAAGGTAATATAGATAGTTCGAAGATGACGTCACTCAGGTCTTTGTTATTGTTTTTTGCCATCCGCGTTTATGAGTAATGCTCACTGTATTAACCTGACTATAAACGTTCATGGATACACAAAGTTTTGTGTGTTGGTCCGTTATACTTCTGGATGGCAATGTTATGAGCTTCTTAGCCAAGCGCATAATATCTATAGATAGAATGCGCTTGGCCAAGGAGTTCACAACATTGCCATCCGGAAGTATAACGGACCAACACACAAACTCTGTGTAACCATGAACTTTTATAGTCTGGTTAATACAGTATAGTGAGAACAACTCACAAACGCGGATGGCAAAAACAATAACAAAGTCCTGGGTGACGTCATCTGCATACTATCTATAGATAGTATGCAGATGACGTCACTCAGGCCTTTGTTATTGTTTTTGCCATCCGCGTTTGTGAGTTGTTCTCACTAAACTGTATTAACCAGACTATAAAAGTTCATGGTTACACAGAGTTTGTGTGTTGGTCCGTTATACTTCCAGATGGCAATGTTGTGAACTCCTTGGCCAACCGCATTCTATCTATAGATAGTTCATATTCCTTTATCAATGTGTCATAATATTGTGATAAATACTCACGAACTGTGGGACTGACAGGAGCCATCGTTAACATAATATAGATAGTATGCAGATGACGTCACTAAGGCCTTTGTTATTGTTTTTGCCATCCGCGTTTGTGAGTTGTTCTCACTAAACTGTATTAACCAGACTATAAAAGTTCATGGTTACACAGAGTTTGTGTGTTGGTCCGTTATACTTCCGGATGGCAATGTTGTGAACTCCTTGGCCAAGCGCATTCTATCTATAGATAGTTCGAATATGATGTCAATCAGGTCTTTGTTTTCGTTTTTTTTTTTTTGCCATCCGCGTTTATGAGTAATGCTCACTGTATTAACCTGACTATAAGGCCTATACCGCATCTAGACAAAACTGTCTTTAGACTGTTTAGACAGTTTTGTCGCAGAGTTTAACTTCTACTTGCTCCGTACCGCATTAAGACAAAACTGTCTTAAGACCGTTTACACAGTTTCCTCGATGATTTTGATCATAACGATTTATTTCAGACATGGAATTCACAGAGGTTGCCTGTGCTTGTGCTATAGCGTTTTCCATCAGAAAAAAAAAAACGCAAAAAAAGATTTTGGATTCATCCGTTTACCAATCAGCGCTTATTGAAAGGGCAATTTTATCGAATTTATGAGGATCTTCGATGTCTTCCACGTAAATTTTTTGGATATTATAGGATGAGCATAGAAAGCTTTGATGCTCTTCTACGGATTGTTGGACCTTCTATTACTTTTCAAGATACTAAATTCAGAAAGAGTGTACCTCCACAGGAACGACTTTCTGTAACGCTTAGGTAAGTGTACATTCCTCAGTCCTTTAGATTTTATTTAAAACATCACTACAACCTCACCCCTTTCTCCCTAATATCATTTTTTCGTGCATACCATATCACACACATTCAGTCGGCGCCGTTTGCTCAAGTCGTAGGGCAGCTGCTTCGGAACCGGGAGGTAGGAAGTTCGACTTCTCACTGATTCAAACCATAGAGTAGGTACTTTAGCATACGGAATACGAAATACACACATTCATAAACACATACTAAATATCAACTATGATTACTTTTTTTATTTCATACTATGAACAATAAATGAAAATTAATGCACATATAACCATGATCTAAACTGGATCAAGATCTGAATCAAACGGCAAAAATAAAGTAAGAAAGTAATTTTGGTAGAAAATAAAGTTCATGTTAGGCCCCTGTGTCATTCAATCATTCATTTACACACTCACTCATTCAGTCACTTATCCACTGATTGTTGTTTATGTATTAATTGATTGCTTTCTCAGACCATCATTATACTTATCAAAACATCATAGTCTAGAGCTGAGATTACTGAGGGCCGTCACTGTATGGATAGAATGACTCTGAAAAGGAGCTTGACGTGGATGGAGTGCTAGCTCTTGTAGTGGTGATGTAAGATTCAGGGCGATAGCGTTCAAAATACGATGACTGGTCAAAGCTAGATGTGGCTGTAGCCTGGTAACGATTATATGGAGAGCAGAATCGTGTTGGTTCGTTGCTTGACTGCTGTCTGTGTTCTACAGTGTGCATTGTCCGCATTATATCCATCTTCGCTTCGAACTTTTGATCTGGGGTCATCCTTTTAAATGCAGGTAGTAGACTCATTAAAAAACTTTTGTCTTCGTCAATGCTCTCTTCTTTTTTTTCACTGCTTTCTTTTAGAATGTCAAGTAAGGCCTGCTCATATGGTACTGACCTTTTCTTGGAACGGCCAGAACTGATGGGAGGGCATGACCCTTGCCCTGAACATTCTATAATATCATGATGATTTGATGTGTTGTCATCTGCTTCAGCACCACTACCATCATTTTGAGTTTCATTTGAAGATCCCACATTACAGGTTGTCTCTCTATCTCCAAGAGTTGGTAGGAGGAAGAGCATCAGGTCAAAGTAAATGTACTTTTTCCTTTTTCTGGCAGCCTGTCCTGAAACACCTCTTTTCTGTTCCCTCAGTTCTCGTAAGAAGCAATTACGGAGATTGGTCCACCTCTGCTGGATTTCTCGATCTGAAACGGAATACAAACAGGATAACGGTACTTAGAAATTGATTTACAATATTGATACATATCATATAGTCCGAAACACATATGTAAATGGGCAACTGAAACAGCTAAGTGTGATACAATATTATCTTAAATTTCAGATACCTGGCAACTGGGTGCAGCATGGTGTCTCTTCACTACGAATATCTTCTTGGCCTTGAGACAATCTGTGAAATCATCAAGCACGTTTGTGAGAATTTGTGGACATGCCTTTTACCGCTCTACATGCCAGAAATGGACGAAGATGCTTGGTTGAAAACCGCTAGTGAATTTCACAGGAAGACACAGTTTCCAAACTGTGTTGGTGCAATAGACGGAAAGCACATTCGAATTCGTCAGCCAAACAGTAGTGGTTCTCTATTTTACAATTATAAGAATTTCTTTTCAATTGTTCTCTTGGGTATTGTGGATGCAAACTACTGTTTTATATCTGTTGACATCGGCTCTTACGGAAGTAGCAGTGACTCGTATGCTTTCAAAAATTCTAATTTTGGCCAGAGACTGGAAAAGAATCAGTTAAATCTGCCATCAAAAGCACAATTGCCAGGTGATGTTAATGGTCCACAGTTGCCTTTTGTTCTGGTCGGAGATGAAGCATTTGCGCTCTCAGAAAACGTTCTACGTCCATACGCTAGAAGGAATCTTACACAGGCCAAGAGAATTTTCAATTATCGTCTCACTCGTGCAAGAAGGATGGTTGAATGTGCTTTTGGCATTCTGGCAAATAAATGGAGAATTTTTCATCGCTCAATTGACGTTAATCCTGAGTTTTGTGACAGCATTATCAAAGCTTGTTGCGTTCTGCATAACTATGTGCGGCGAAGAGATGGAGTTTGCTTTGATGATGCACTATATGAATGTCCCATAGAAAGTCTCACTCCTTGTAATGTTCGTGCTCCAGCATCAGCAATGTCAAAAAGAGACTATTTCACAAAGTACTTCACCTCTCCAGAAGGTTTTGTCTACTGGCAATATGGCAAAATCTAGATTATCTTAGATATAGAGATACCAGTGTTGAATTTCACTTCAGTTTGTCCGGGGATTTTTTTGGGGAAAATAATAAAGAAATAATCCAATGTTCATAATCCTTGACTTCGCTGTTACCCCATTATTATTATTATCATTGTCATTATTACGGCATGAAACATCAAATGGTAAAGTGAAAGTGCATTTATATAGCGCTTATTTACGAATGCTCTAAATCTAAGCGCTTCACAATTCTTCCCCCCGCCAGTAAATAGCAAACACAAACCACAATGGACACTACTTTCACCTGTTTGGCATTTTAGAATTTTTTGGGACATAGATAATGCTACTCTTGTACTCATATCCACCTGA
>NC_088370.1:25195273-25207773 GCF_034508935.2 Berghia stephanieae | reverse complement strand
GTGGACCTTCCCAATCAGTCACGAAGAAATACATGAAGGTATCAAAAGTATGAAGAATGGGAAAGCAGCAGGGATCGATGGCATATATCCAGATATGATAACACACCTTGGACACAACGCAAAGAACTGGTTGGCTGCCGTAATGTCTGACATACTTGACAAAGAAAGATACCCACAAACATGGAAACATGCTAGAGTTATAGCCATCCTCAAACCAGGAAAACCAGCAACAGAGCCATCTAGCTATTGACCCATCTCTCTACTATGTTGCCTCTACAAACGACTAGAAAAATAATACTAACAAGAATAACCCCTTTCTTGAATCCTATAATCCCAAATTGAACAGACAGGGTTTCACCGAAATAGATGCACAACCGAGCAGGTCCCTGCTCTCACCTCCTTAATTGAAAATGGATTTGAAAAGAAATTAAAAACAGGCACAGTGTTTATTGATCTCTCTGCTGTGTATGACACAGTGTGGACTGGTGGCTTGATGCTGAAACTTGAAAAAATAATCCCATGCAGAAAAATCTTGAAACTGCTCTCATACATGACAGGACCTAGGAATTTCCATGTGGTACTTGGTGGCAACACCAGCAAAGTCAGAAGAATAAAAATGGAGTACCACAAGGCTCAGTCTTAGCACCAGCACTGTTTAACGTCTACATAAGCGACATGCCTCAAACAACTTCCACAAAACCAGGATATGCAGATGACTGGGCCTTAGCATACCAATCAAGAAACTGGGAAGATATAGAAACAAAACGTAGCAAAGACACCACGGCCATGAAAAGGTATTTTGACAGATGGTATTTAAAAATTAATACGACAAAAACAGTTGCAACTGCATTTCATCTTAACAACAGGGAATCAAAACGAAAAATGATGATCAAGATTAATGACACAACACTACCAACTGATCAAAATCCAAAATACCTCGGAGTGACACTGGATAGACGGCTGACCTATAGAACCCATCTTGAGGGTACAGCAAGAAAGATAGGGAAACGAAATTGTCTACTCAGAAAACTGGCAGGAACAACATGGGGAGCATCGCAAACTCTTCTCAGAGCTTCAACCCTGGCCCTTTGCGACAGTGTGGCAGAATATTGTGCTCCTGTTTGGACGAGAAGTGCCTATACAAACCTTGTTGATGCGAAACTAAGAGACTCGATGCGAGTAGTGACTGGATGCCTGAAATCAACTCCAGCACAACGCCTGCCAGTCATGAGCGCTATAGCACCACCCCACTTGAGGAGAGAGGATGCAACACAGAAATGGATATCCAGAGCTGAAGAAGATAGTGGAACTCCTCTCTGCAAACCATATACAAAACTGCGCCCCCAACATCAAGACTAAAATCTCGTTCACCTTTCTACCTATCAAAGAAAGAAAACTACAACACGCAAGAAGCCTGGTGCGAGGAATGGAAAAGGAATAAACCAACAGGAGGGGAACTAATTGAAGATTCCTGTAAACGTATCCCAGGTCTACAGAATCAACCAAGAAAATACTGAGTAGCTGCAAATAGACTACGGCCAAAACATACAAGAACAGCTGCCAACATGCACAAATGGGGGCTCCAAGAATCACCAACATGCCCAAAGTGCAACCAAGCACCACAAGATGCAAACCACCTCGATTGCCCAGAGACAAAACTTGAAGGGGGATTAGAAACCATCAACAAATGTGATGATGACTTCCGAACCTGGATTGATACCTTGAACTGAAGGTAGCGAACGGATACCAACAACTCTCTCTCACTCCTCTCTCCTCCCCCCCCCTCTCTCTCTCTCTCTCTTCTCTCTCTCTCTCTCTCCCCTCTCTCCCTCTCTCTTCTCTCCCTCTCTTCTCTCTCCTCTTCCCTACTCTCCCCCCCTCTCCCCTCTCTCTCCCTCTCTCTCTCACTCTCTCTCTTTCCCTCTCTCTTCCTCTCCCCTCTCTCTCCTCTCTCTCACTCTCTCTCCTCCTCTTTCCTCTCTCTCTCTTATCTCTCTCTCTCCCTCTCTCTCTCTCTCACTCTCCCCCTCTCTCTCTCTCTCACCCTCCATCTCTCTCCCTCTCTCTTTCTCTCTCTTTCTCTCTCTCTCTTCCTCTCTCCCCCTCTCTCTCTCTCTCTCCCTCCCTCTCTCTCCCCTCTCTCTCTCTCTCTCTCTCTCTCTCTCTCTCTTTCTCTCTCTCTCCGCTCAACCGCTTTGTTTTCGTATTATCTGTCCCAATGACAAATCTATTTCAATATTAAATCAATCAATCAAAAGAGTCCATGTTTATCTGATGACCTCCGCGATAATGTGAGTCTGAAATCGGTCGTGGCTCAAAGGGCCATATGGAATACTGATCTTATCAGAGATTCGGCTCAAAAACAAAAAGACACGATCGTCCCGGTTATTCGATACACTCGCGTTTTACTGGTTTTATCCCAATATTTTATCCCAATAAACCGAACTTGCCAATAAAAAGTAGAAATGTTTCTGTTATGTTTTTTTTTTTATCAGAGGTTTGGTTGGAAAACAAAAAGGTACGATCGATCCGGTTATTCGAGACACTCGCGAGTAACAAGTTTTATCCCAATTAACCGAACGTGCAAATACAAAGTAGAAATGTTTCTTTTATGCTTTTTTATCAGAGGTTTGGTTGAAAAACAAAAAGGCACGATCAATTCGGTTATTCGAGACACGCATTGTAACATGTTTTATCCCAATAAACCGAAAGTGAAAATAAAAAGAAGATATGTTTCTATTTCTGTTTTCTTTTTCTTTTTCGACCTCCGTGAAGCCAAATAAAATGGGGTCCCGATAGCTCAGTTGGTGAAGCACACGATTTACACCCAAAGGTGCCGAGATCGATCCTTAGTGAAATCGAGATTTTTTTTTCCTCTTTAAGTCACTAAATATAAAATTATGACCAAAATAAATTTCAGCCCGCGGTTTTCTCTGAACGATGAATTCTGACTTATCGCGTCTTTGAACGTCTTTGAACGTCTTTGAACGTCAACTTTTCATTATAGATTGAATGAAATTGACGCAACTCAGCTCTTTGTTATTGTTTTTTCAGCCAGCCATCTCTATGAGTAGTTTTCACCCAATTCTATCAATCAGACTATAGATAGTATGCGCTTGGCAAAGAAGCTCACAACATTGCCATCCGGAAGTATAACGGCCCAACACACAAAACTGTGTGCAACCATGAACGTTTATAGTCTGGTTGATACAATTGGGTGAGAATTACTCATAAACACGGATGGCAAAAGACAATAACAAAGACCTGAGTGACGTCAACTTCGAACTATCTATAGATAGATTGAAGTTGACGGTTTGTTATTGTTTTTTGTTTTTTTTCTTCTTTTTTTTTTTTGCCATCCGCATTTATGGATAATTCTCACTAAAGTCTATTAAACACACTATAAACGTTTAAGGTTACACATAGTTTTGTGTGTTGGTCCGTTATACTTACGGATGGCAATGTTGTGAACTTCTTAGCCAAGCGCATAGTATCTATCTAAGAAGCTTACAACATTGCCATCCGTAATTATAATGGACCAACACAATGTTTCAATGTTTTGTTTATTCATCTTAACTACTCCACTACCACATCATCTGATTCATCCTTGGTATTTCATTCAACCTGTTTTGTTGATAAAGGGGAAACCCGAAACGTTCATTTGATATGTTTTTGTAATCAAATTGAAGCTTACATTCAATTTCACATTATTATCTAAAGCGCTTTGAGCACGTCTAGTGGATATTGCGCTATATAAAAGCTCAATTCAATTCAATGGAACCAATTTTTGACGTTACACTTTTGTTCTCTATTATAAATAAACATTATAATAATTGAGCTTTATATAGAGCAATATTCACGAAATGTGCTCAAAGCGCTTTACAAGGTGACCCTGGTCAACAGAAACATTTAACATGTAGGACAGGACATGACGCCTGTTAGGCGATATTACAATTTTTCGGACAAAGACAACGCTGTTAACGGCCAGGTACTCATTTTACACCTGAGTACGGTGAGAGAATGTGAGTAAAGAGCCTTTTCCAAGGACTCAACTATGCACCAAGCGCGAGGGTCGAACCCAGGACCTTCCGATCCAAAGCGAGTTTCATACCACAAGACCACATAGCGGAACAAAAAGTCCAGATAAACGGGATGTGACTGTAACTGTAATCGGTTTCTGATTTTCCAATGATACGGATTATCAAGTATGACAAAACACCTGTTAAACAAAGATAAGCTTAAAGAAAATAAATTAGAAATATCCGGCTAAAATTTGATTTAGAGAAAGAGATAAATATAGATTTAATTAATTTCACCTGCAACTGCTTCTCCTGCAACAGATGATAGTGATATGATGAAAACAGATTTAGCAACGGGAATTTCCGAATATTTTCGTGATGGGAAAAGAGGGACTGGAGACAAGAGTTCAGAATCTAACGAGATAAACATAACAAAGGTTGCCAGTTGGGCATTTTAATGGTATATATATATATATATATATATATATATATATATATATATATATATATATATATATATATAGGTAGCAATGTTAAATTAATGTAAGCTTCAATTTAATATACGAAGAAACAGATAAAATGGACGTTTCGGGTTTCCCCTTTATCAACAAACAGGATGAATGAAACACTACAGACGAATGAGATAAGGTGGTAGTGACGATGTTGACATGACTGATTCACCTTAACAACGCCACGACCACATTATCTCATTCATTTTTTCCGTTTCATGTTTTGGAAATGGAAATATAGATAGAACGAAGATGACGTCACTCAGGTCTTTATTATTGTTTTTTGCCACCCATATTTGTGAGTAACTCTCACTAAACTGTATTAATCAGATTATAAACGTTTAAGGTTACACATAGATTTGTGTGTTGGTCCGTTATATTTCCGGGTGGCAATGTTATGAGTTTCTAAGCCAAGCTCATACTATCTATGTTGGCTGAAAAAGGGTTTTGAGTCCGAAACGCTCCATGTTTTGATATTTTGTTGGGTTTTTAAAGTTGTTATAGATAGAATGAAGTTGACGTCACTCAGGTCATTATTATTGCTTTTTGCCATCCATGTTAATAAGTAATTCTCAATAAACTGTATTAACCGGACTCTACACGTTCAAGGTTGCACATAGTTTTGTGCGTTGGTTCGTTATATTCCCGGATAGCAATGTTATAATAATAATGAAATTTATTTATATTGCGCCCAATCTTCTATACAATAAAGCTCTAGGCGCATAACAATGACATCAATCCATTCAAATCTCTCTCTCTCTCTCTCTCTCTCTCTCTCTCTCTCTCTCTCTATATATATATATATATATATATATATATATATATATATATATATATATATCTCTTTCTCATAAAAAGACACACGCACACACACACACACACACACACACACACACACAAACTTTCCACCATCCAACAATTTGACTATATAAAAAATAAGGTTATTTATATATATATATATATATATATATATATATATATATATATATATATATATATATATATACACGCATACATATATATATATATATATATATATAGAATGCGCTTGGCCAAGGAGTTCACAACATTGCCATCCGGAAGTAGAACGGATCAACACACAAACTCTGTGTAACCATGAACTTTTATAGTCTGGTTAATACAGTTTAGTGAGAACAACTCACAAACGCGGATGGCAAAAACAATAACAAAGGCCTGAGTGACGTCATCTGCATACTATATATATATATATATATATATATATATATATATATATATATATATATATATATATATACATGTTGTGAGTTTCTTAGCCAAGCAACAGCATCTATATTCATTTTTTAATTACTTTTTACAGTCCCCATCTTCTCGCAGCTTTGTATCACTTTGAGTTGTATTGAAATTCCTATTGTTTTTTGGGGTTATTTTTACTTTACTTTGGCAATTCGTTGCATAAACTATCTGGCTACCACTCTGAGGAGAAATTTTTATTTTTTTTACATTAATTACGTCGTCATAGCCTGCGAGCCCAAACTGACTGACGACCGTGAAAACAAAACAAAATATTATCTTCTCCTCACAAAATATCTAATTATTTCTTTACAAACATCTGCCGCCTCTTTTGTTATTAATGATAAATAATTTAAGCAATAAACAAAACAAAACAAAAACGAATGGAACGTTTTAATTTTAGAACTGGGAATACCCGATAATAACAATGATGAGGACAGAAGCAAGACAAGAGAGATGAGAATGAGATAAGCTGAACAGAACTCCGTGGAGACCTTCCTGTACGAAATGTTCTATCCTGACCTTGAAAACGGCACTGTATTTATTGATATCCAATGATCACGTGACCTTCTATAGATAGTATGCACTTGACTGAGAAGCTCATAACTTTGCCATCCGGAAATATGATGAACCAAAACACAAAACTGTGTGTAACCTTGAACGTTTATAGATAGAAGGAAGTTGACGTCACTCGGGCCTTTGTTATTGTTCTTTGCCATCCGCGTTTATCAATAATTCTCACTTAACTGTATTATCGAGACTATAACAGTTCATGGTTACACAAAGTTTTGTGTGTTGGTCCGTTAAACTTCCGGCTGGCAATGGTGTGAGCTTTTTAGCCAAGCGCATAGAATCTATAGTC
Organism: Berghia stephanieae; assembly: GCF_034508935.2. Taxonomy (NCBI): domain Eukaryota; kingdom Metazoa; phylum Mollusca; class Gastropoda; order Nudibranchia; family Aeolidiidae; genus Berghia; species Berghia stephanieae. The sequence continues at coordinate 25,201,111 of NC_088370.1, read as the reverse complement.
AGGTCAAGGGCTAAACCACAACGGAGTTGTCACTTATGATAATTGGATTCAATAGTCTGATGTCAAGTCGCCCAGTAACGGCGGCCATCGTGGTTCTAAACAAAGAAAATCGGTACTTTTTATTCTTCACCCGCTGGCTAGAACTTTTCATATATCATGTGATCAGAATGTGTAAAAGTCAAAACATGATCAGATTTATAATGTTATTTTCTTCCTTTGGATACGCGTTTATACTCGTCGGAGAAATATTTCATAAGGGCGTCCGCCATTGTTCCGATAGTTTAGAACCAGCTACTAAGTTACCATGCGTCATCACGAGGGAAGTGACGACATGACTGTTGGAGCGTATTGACACTGTACTTTCAACCAAAACACAACAACATCCTCTATCCACGTTCATGAGTAATTCTCACTAAACTGTATTTACCAGACTATAACCGTTCAAGGTAACACAGAGTTTTGTGTGTTGTCTTTTATACTTCCGGATGGCAATGTTGTGAGCTTCTTAGCCAAGCGCATACTATCTATAGATAGCACAAAGATGAGGTCACTCGGGTCTTTGTTATTTATTTTTGCCAGCCATATTTAGTTTATGAGTAATTCTCACTAAACTGCATTAGGTCTAACCCACAAAGGAGACTGACTCCGACGACCCGGCACTGCCGTCCTCTGTCGTCTTCCGGATAAGGACGTTGGGCACGTACAAAATACAAAGAATAAAGAGAAGAGCCGCTAGAACTACCTATACCAAGCACCCGATGTCCTCTGTCGTTTTGGGTTTTTTTTTTTTAGGTGCTTGATATGGGTGAGTCTAGCGGCTCTTCTCTTTATTCTTAGCATTTTGTCCGTTCCCGGCAGAGTGAGGACGGCAATACCAACTCGTCGGAGTCAGTCTCCGGTGTGGGTTAGCCCTTATGCTTTGGCCTATTTATTCTGACCGCGACCAATCAAAACGCTGGATTTATGACACACTCTCAAGCCCGCCCTACCGCTCTCCCCGATTGCTGGAGATCTGTGTTAATTAAAGTAGAAAGTGCCTCTTCCTAATAGCCTTTAGTTCTCCGAAAATGATGCGATTTATCCATTAATTAACATTAACGTTGTTTTGTTTTGGGGGTTTTATTTCTGCACCCCTGTTGACGATTCATCTTAGCGGGTCATTTTTATGCGCATTCGCAACCCACAATATTCATTATCGATGTTGTGTGTAGTCTTCGTGTAGTTTGTACGGGCGTTTGCTGTCCGTCGATAAAATAGGGGTCACAAAAGTTGGATTCTGATATCTGGACGTGTTTGTTGAATGAGTTTTTATGAAGAGCAATATCCTTAAACGTGATCAAAGCGTTTATCAGGGAGTCCCTGGCCAAGAGCAATAGATAACAACAACCAACCACAAACACCGTCACAACCACCACCACAACCACTAGCTATGCTATTTAAACAAAAACATGAGCTTTTATGAAGGGCAATTTCCACTAAACGTGCTCAAAGCTCTTTACAAGGGGTCCCTGACTAACAGTAACACGTAACATTTATAACGGGACATGACGCCTTTTAGGCGATATTGCAATTTTTATCCGACAGAGACAACTAAAGGCCGTGTAGTCATTTTACACCTGAATACGGTGAGAGAATGTTAGTAAAGAACCGTTTCCGAGGACTCAACTATGCGTCGAACGAGGCTCGAACTCAGGACCTTCCGATCCGAAAGTGAATGTCGTACTACGATATCACATAGCTGCACCATATTTCATTTACAACCACAAACAACTAATAATCCCAACCACCACAACAAAAATAACCAGCAACTCGAACCAAAGCACAATAACCACATGAACTTGCAAACCACCACGACCACCCCCTCTAACCTTACCACAACAATCACATCCCTACAACCACCACAACCACTACCAACTCTAACCTTACCACAACAAACTCACACAACCACCACGACCACCCCCTCTAACCTTACCACAACAATCACATCCCTACAACCACCACAACCACTACCAACTCTAACCTTACCACAACAAACTCACACAACCACCAAAACCACTACCTACTCTAACCTTAACACAACAATCACATACCTACAACCACCACAACAACTACCAACTCTAACCTTACCACAACAAACTCACACAACCACCACAAACACCACAACCACTACCAGCTCTAACCCAACCACAACAAACTCACACAACCACCACAAACACCACAACCACTACCAACTCTAACCCAACCACAACAAACTCACACAACCACCACAAACACCACAACCACTACCAACTCTAACCCAACCACAACAACCACAACAACCACAACCACCACAACCACCAGAAACACCACAACCACTACCAATTCTAACCATACCACAACAAACACATTCAACCACCACAACCACTACGTCCATCACAACCACCACAACCACTACCAATTCTAACCTTACCACAACAAATACATACAACAACAACAACAACAACAACAACAACAACAACAACAACAACTACACCCAACCAACCACTACAATCACCACTACAACAACAACCACCACAACCACCAATACCACCACAACCACCACCAATTCTAACCTTACCACAACAAATACATACAACAACAACAACACCAACAACAACACCCAACCAACCACTACAATCACCACCACCACTATCACCACTCACAAAGCCTACCGGCACGTGCCTCGCTCGTGAGTACGTTCGTACGTCTGATTCCCTGAGCACGGATTCACTCACACACGAACACACACACACACACACACACACACACACACACACACATTCGCTCATTACACCCTGCCACCCCCCCCCCCCTCAATCCCAGCTTTGTGAGTGAGTGAGTAATGATGAAGAAGCAAGGCAAACGCAACAGCACGCGCACACACATACACGACACACACGCATAACACACAAACTCTCACACACTCACACCCAACAAAGAGTGAGTGAGTGAGTGAGTGAGTTGACGTCGGGTAGTAGCCGAGAGTCCCCGCCAACCTGACGATAACTGTATCTGCTCACACGGAGGAGAAAACCAAAGGGGCAGTTTTACATGTGATGCAGCGGATAGATTTATTATCAAAATCCAATCCACTGAGGGGTTTTTTTTCTTCCCTTGGATCCGCTTGACACTCACACCTACATACCTGCTCTCAATCCATTCAACTCTCAAATCACACGGATTTTTTTCTTTTTCTTTCTATTTCGTGGATTTTGTTTTGGATAATTCCCCTATCATACCGGTGGTAAGTAGACAAAATGTACAACAGATTGCTATCTATATATGTATCTATGTATTGATTGACGGTGCTGAAGTCGCTGACAAAACATATAAGTCAAAGTGATACTAAGCTGCTAGAAGCTGTGGACTGTAAAAAGTAATGAACATAAGTGAATAGATATTAAAGCTTCAAAAAAAAAAAAGAACAAAATATCAAACACGGAACGTTTTGGGCTAAAAACCCAGAGTATGCTCTGTCGTCTATCTGGAATTTAGTAATGTATATATGTCTTTATTGTTTTTTGTGTTGGCTGAAGAAGGGTTTGAGCCCGAAACGTTCCGTGTTTGGTATTTTGTTCTTTTTTTTTTTGAAGCTGTTGCATTCAATTTTGTTTATGACAAAACATAATGCTCATTTTTTTTTCTACTTTGCCCAAGAAACATAATTTGCTTCAAATATCCAATCGATCAAAATACGTTTATAATAGAAGGCTCGGGTTTGAAAGTTTTGTGGCAAGCAGTGGGTTGTTTGTATTTATTATAATTGTGGAAGAATTTTTCTGGCCCAAAAAAAAGGAGAAAAAAACATTGTAGCGTATATTTAGTGAATCCACTTGCTTGCTATCGTTTAGAAGAAATGAAGTGCGTGTTACTTTTAAGTATTTTTACCTAAACGTTGAGCATCAGTTCAATTCCTTGATCGGTGACAAAATGTTTGATGCTGTGCGTTTAGCTAAAAACAACTCGTAACATTGCCAGCCAGTAGGTATATCGTACAAACACAAAAAACTATGTGTCACGTTGAACGTTTATAGTCTGATTTACAAAGAGCTGAGTGACGTCAATTTCGTTCTACCTATAATGCCAAAGACAAAAACCACAGAGAATGGGATCTCAGTTATTGTTGCGTGTTGTTTTTTTTCCTTCTTTTTAGGATGCTGTGCGCTTGTTTAAGAATCTCACAACATTGCCATCCGGAAATATAAGGGAATTACACAAAACTATGTTTAACCTTGAATTTTTTACACAAATGAAGAGAAAAAATATGTGACAAATGCTGTGCGTTTAGGAAAAATTATTACAACGCCCGCCAGCTGGATATAACGTACCAGCACACACAATTATGTGTAATCTAAATTGGCGTTGCTCAGCTCTTTGTTATAGTTTTAAAAACAAGATATGAAGTGAGTAGAAAAGTGCCAGAAGACAATAGAGAATAAAAATTTTTTTCGCGGCGGTGGTGGGGTTTGAACCTGCGACCTTATTGGTACGACAACTCCGCCTGGCAGGTGAGAGCGTGGCTCTACCGTGTGAGCTATCCACGAACACAAAAATATTCGTTTCAAACCCAAAGTCATTTCTAGATCCCTCTCTCACCCACTTCTTGAGACCGCCGATTCGTTCGCCACCATCGCGAAGTAATTTTGACCAGCAGTTAAGCTTAATAGCCAATATTCTCATCACAAACATATAACATAGAAACGATTGAGACATTGAGTATGCTCCGGTGTATGGGGTGAATTTTTAATTCAGAAAAGTGAGTGGAGCAGGCACTTATGTTGGTAACAACAAGATATGAAGTGAGTAGAAAAGTGCCAGAAGACAATAGAGAATAAAAATTTTTTTCGCGGCGGTGGTGGGGTTTGAACCTGCGACCTTATTGGTACGACAACTCCGCCTGGCAGGTGAGAGCGTGGCTCTACCGTGTGAGCTATCCACGAACACAAAAATATTCGTTTCAAACCCAAAGTCATTTCTAGATCCCTCTCTCACCCACTTCTTGAGACCGCCGATTCGTTCGCCACCATCGCGAAGTAATTTTGACCAGCAGTTAAGCTTAATAGCCAATATTCTCATCACAAACATATAACATAGAAACGATTGAGACATTGAGTATGCTCCGGTGTATGGGGTGAATTTTTAATTCAGAAAAGTGAGTGGAGCAGGCACTTATGTTGGTAACAACAAGATATGAAGTGAGTAGAAAAGTGCCAGAAGACAATAGAGAATAAAAATTTGTTATAGTTTTAGACATTCATTTTAGTGATTAGTTCTCAATAACGTATATCAATCAGCCTACAAACGATCACCTCACACATAGCTTTGTGTGTTGGTACGTTATACCCAGCTAGCGGATGTTGTGAGTTTTTTTACCTAAACGCATAGCATCAATAGAAATAATGAAGTTGACGTCACTCGCCTCTTTGTAATTGTATTAAGACCCACAGTTGCGTGATTAGTTCTCCCCAAAGTCTTTCTCACGGACTATCAACGTTTGAAATTACACATTAGTTTGTGGTTGGTAATAATTTTTCAGGCGGGCAGAACTGGTGACTAGTTTATTTGAATGCATACCATCAAAATGGGATCAATCTCTTTTCAGGTTTTCGTTCAACCAAGTCATCAATCACATGATTTGTTGCTATACTACGATTGGATATTTCTTAACAAATGTAAACAAACTGCTTTGTTTATGAAAATTGAAGACACACCATTGGATCAAGCTATATTAAACTGAGCTTTTATAAAGCGCACTATCCACTAAACTTGCTCAAAGCGCTTTACTAGCGGTACCTGGCCAACAGCAACACTTACATTTGA
>NC_088370.1:25177773-25182773 GCF_034508935.2 Berghia stephanieae | reverse complement strand
CACCATGACCACTACCACCAATCACCACCATCACCACTACCACCAATCACCACCACCACCACTACCACCAATCACCACCAATGACCATCACCACCAATGACCATCACCACCATCACCACTACCAGCAATCACGATCATCACCACTACAACCAATCACCACCATCACCACTACCACCAATCACCACCATGACCACTACCACCAATCACCACCATCACCACTACCACCAATCAACACCATCACCACTACCACCAATCACCACCATCACCACTACCACCAATCAACACCATCACCACTACCACCAATCAACACCATCACCACTACCACCAATCAACACCATCACCACTACCACCAATCAACACCATCACCACTACCACCAATCAACACCATCACCACTACCACCAACACCCCACACTAACGCCATTTATTCCGCCATAGACCAAAAACGAATCCTTTGTTCTAGAATATTTTTCTCCCATCTTCTTCTTGTTCCTCTTCATCCATTATCACCCTCCCTCCACCCTCTCCAATCTTCCATCACCACTACCCCTACTACACCATCTAACCCCTTTCCCCCCCTCCCCGCCACACACACACACACACACACACACACACACACGCACACACACATACACACCGCCACCACCACCACACTCAACCTACCCCCTTCCCCTCACTCCAATTTTAACCATACATACCAATCGATAATTCCACAAACTTCCTACACATTCCTACACCCCCCCCCCCTCCCTCCCTTTACCCCCTCCCCTTCAACCCCACCCCCTTCTTCCTTCCTTTACCCCCTCCCCCTTCCCCGGTCTCTAGTATATTTTTTTTCAACACATTTGCTTACGTCGACCGACGTCATAGGATCTTTCATCAACAGAATCTCTCAGTTTTCCAATGTTTTGTTTGTTTCTAGATAGTTGTACTTTTAGGAGACACAGTCGCGTAGATTAATCGATAGATCATCTAAGCCAGCCTGACGCCGACTAGGTGGGTCGATCTTTGACACGTCGAAAGATTTTTGTTTGTTTTTGTTTTTCTTTTCGTTTGTCGATTTGTTAATTTGTTTGTTTGTTCCTTTGTGTGTATCGATATTTTTCTTCTATTCTTGTGCAACTTTGTTGTGTCGTAGTAAGACACGGGCATTCTATGCTGGCTATGAGTCCCGCTGTGTACATAGCAAAGTTGAATCCCTGGAAAAGACTCTGTACACACATTCTCCAGAGTTGCCTACATGAATTTTCAGAAATTCGGAGTTCCCAAGGGTAAAAAGAAAAATTCACTTTGCATAGCTTTAGAAAGAAACAATTTGCTCTCAAAATGGTCTAAAATTGCTCCAAGGTCCTGGATATAGGTTCTAAGAAGTTATACTTTCTTTTTCAACAAGATTTATTTAGTCAAAGAAACCTATGCAGCTTCGCGAAGTCCCAGGTTTGAGAGTTGTTTTTTTTTGCCAAGATGAGGGTCAATTAAATCGACCGACATTTGAAGGACGAGTTTTCTGGCCAAATTTTTAAATATGGGATTTTTTCTAGCGTAGGTACGGCAGACTTGTCCCTGTTGAAAAACAAAATCATGATAATGCCTTACATTCGTCCTACTATCTCTTCCTGAATACGTGTGGCTTGTTGGCAGCAATAGGCTTCAACAGTCGTGAGGTCACTTCCCTCATAATGACGCATAGTAACTTAGTAACTGGTTATAAACTACGGAACAATGTCGGACGCCCTTATAAAATACTTCTCTGACGAGCATATAAGTATGTATCCAGAGGAGAAAAACGTTATAAATCTGATCATGTTTTGACTTTTAGACATTCTGATTACATGATATGTGAAAAGTTCTAGCCAACATGAAGAATTAAAAGTACCGATTTTCTTTATTTAGAACCAAGCTGCTGGTTGCTGGGCTCACGATACATCAGACTATTACATCGAATTGACTGTTTATTAAAACGTTACTTGACAGGAAAAGAGCCGACTTGGTTCCTTGCAAGCAGTGGCGAGAAGTCTGTAGCTTTGTTTGTAGAATAATGGGTTATGCTTTGTTGTGTGTTTTTCTTTTTTTTCGATTTTGTTTGTTTATTTTCATCGGGTTTTGTTTTTATCTTTTGTGTTTTGTTTTGATTATTTGTGAGGGATGGGGGGGGGGGGAGTTGGAAAAGGGGGGGGGGTTGGTGTTCTAGTGGATTTTTAAAGAATTTATTTATTTATTTATTTATATATACTTATTTATTTATTTACTTATGTCTTTGTTTAGTTTTCGGTTTGTCTTTTTTAGATGTTTTATTTGAGCACCCAGCGTTTCCTTTAGGTCATTTAAAATTTAGTTTTCAGGTTGTCAGGTGCGACTAAGTGGTCTAGTGATATGACATTCGCTTTCGGATCGGAAGGTCCTGGGTTCAAGCCTCGCTCGGCGCATAGTTGAGTCCTTGAAAAAGGACTAACAGGCGTCATGTCCCGTCCTACATATTAAATGTTGCTGTTGGCCAGGGATCCCTTGTAAAGCGCTTTGTCTACGTACAGTGGATTTTGCGCTACATAAAAGCTCTTTTTTTTATTATTTAACAGAGCCTGTAATACTTGTAGGTCATAAAGTGTGGGCCATCGCCAAAATATGGAGAGCTCCAGATTGGTGGTCTACGCCTTTTTCGGCATTTTAACTCCTTATCTGACCATTCCATTTTTGCGACAATGAATCAGTTACTGGGGTCCCGATGGCCCAGTTGGTAGAGGGACCTCGATCGATCCCAGGTGCAGTCGTAATGTTTGTGTGTGTGTGTGTGTGTTTGTGTGTGTTTGTGTTTGTGTGTATTTGTGTGATTCTGTGTTTGTGTATAAGCGTTTGTGTGTTTGTGTGTTTGTGTATTTGTGTGTTTGTGTGTTTATGTGTTTGTGTATAAGCGTTTGGGTGGTTGTGTGTTTGGGTGTAAGCGTTTGTGTGTTTGTGTGTTTGTGTATAAGCGTTTGGGTGGTTGTGTGTTTGGGTGTTTGGGTGTTTGTGTGTGTGTGAAAGGATAAAGAGAAAGGAATAGAGAGAGATTAGAGAGAGAGAGAGAGAGAGAGAGAGAGAGAGAGAGGGAATTAAAAAAATAGTGTGTGCAGGAGTGTATTTGGTTGTGTGTGTGTGTGTGTGTGTGTGTGTGTGTAAGGAGAGAGATAGAGGGGGGGGGGGAGAAAGAAATAGAAAGATAGATACAAATAGTGAGATGAGATTGTGCATGTTTGTTAGTGTGGGTATGTGTGTGTGTGTGTGTGTGTGTGTGTATGTGTGTGTATATATGTTGTGTGTGAAAGGAGAGAAAGAAATAGGGAAATATATATATATATATATATATATATATATATAGAAATAAGAGAGAGAGAGAGAGAGAGAGAGAGAGAGAGAGAGAGAGAGAGAGAGTTAGAAAGGAAGAGAGAGAGGGAGCGTTAGAGGAAGAGAAAATAATAAAGAGAGAGAGAGAGAGAGAGAGGAAGAGAGAGAGAGGAGAGAGATAGAGAGAGAGGTAGAGGAAGAGAGAAAAAATAAAGAGAGAGAGGGGGGAGAGAGAGGGGGGGAGAGAGAGGGGGGGAGAGAGGGGGGGGGAGAGAGAGGGGGGGAGAGAGAGAGAGGGGGGAAGAGAGAGAGAGGGTTAGAGGAAGAGAATAAAATCCAAACGAATCTTTCATCATAAATTGTTTTGTCTTTCCATTTCGTTCTCTGCTATTCCAGGTTGACTTAATGACTCATTCACAGGTAGCAACTTTCACGCTCGCACGTGGAAAAGGAAGGAAGAAGGAAGAAAATGATTTATCGTTTTGCTTTGAAGTTTTGTAGAGTGTATCTCTTGAGGTTATAATTAAGGTTGTTGTAATATTAATAACTGACGCAAAATAATTGGTACAGGGTAGCACGGGGTGGAATGTGTAGGGAAAGAGTAGGAGATAGAATGAGAAAAAGAGCGGGGGGTATGGAAGAGAAGAAGAAGAAGGAGGAGGAGGGGGAGGAGGAGGAGGAGGAGGAGGAGGAGGAGGAGGAGGAGGAGGAGGAGGAAGAAGAAGAAGAAGAAGAAGAAGAAGAAGAAGAAGAAGAAGAAGAAGAAGAAGAAGAAGAAAAAGGTGCTTTATAAGTGGTCTCAAGTCAACAGCAACTTTTAACGTCGAGGACTAGACATTACGTTTGCAAGGTGTTGCTTAATCTCCTTTCGTTAAAGACAGTGCGTTTACCGACCAGGTTACTTGTTTTACACCTGAGTGCGCTGAAAAAAAGCCTTTCCCAAGCATCAACTCTTTGCCTCACAAAGCGGGCGCGACTCGAACCAGGCCTGAACCTAAGGCGGCTATGTGGTCTTGTGGTATGACACTCGCCTTCCTGGGTTCGGGTCACGAGCCGCGCATAACTGAGTCCTTGGAAAAGGCTCTTTACTCACATTGTCTCACCGTACCCGGTGTAAAATGAGTGCCTGGCCGTTTACAGCGTCGTCTCCGTCTGAAAAAAAAATGTAATATCATCTAACAGGTGTCATGTCTCTGTCCAAATTGTGAAGTGTTGCTGTTGGCTAAGGACCCCTTGTTCAACGCTTTGAGCACGTTTGGTAGATATTGCGAGCTATATAAAAGCTCAAGATTCGAAAGTGAATGCCAGATCACAAGAACACAAAGCTTAAAGCTTGCTCTGCCGTACTCTGGAAAAACCCATATTTAAAAATTTGGCCAGAAAACTACTCATTCAAACATCGATCGATTTAAATGACCCTCATCTTGGCAAAAAAAACCTCAAACCTGAGACTCCGGCACATCTATAGCATTGTGTTTTTTTAATGTTTGGTTGGTTGGTTCGTCAGTCAGTTTTACAGTATGGAGGTCGCTTGTCTGGCAAGATGATATTTTCTGGGCGGGAAAAGGATTAACTTGTTGTTGTTGTTGTTGTTGTTGTTGTTGTTGTTGTTGTTGTTGTTGTTGTTGTTGTTGTTGTTGATATTTTTGTTGTTAATCTTATTATTGTTGTTAATCTTATT
>NC_088370.1:25157773-25167773 GCF_034508935.2 Berghia stephanieae | reverse complement strand
GTTGCTGTTGGCTGGGTACCCCTTGTAAAGCGCTTTGAATACGATGAGTGGATATTTCTCTGTATAGAAGGAACGAAATTGACGTCACTCAGCTCTTTGTTATTGGTTTTAGACAGCCTGTTTGACTGAGTAGTTCTCACTAAATTCTACCATCAGACCATAAACGTTCAAGGTTACACATAGTTTTGTATGGGTTTTTTTTCGTTATTACCGGCTGGTGGATGATGTAAGCATTTTAACTAAACGCAAAGCATCAATAGTAATAATAATAATAATAAAAATAATACTGATAATAATAATAATAATAATAATAATAATAATAATAATAATAATAATAATAATAATAATAATAATAATAATAATAAATAATCTAATAATAATAATTATAATCATTATATTATTATTATTATTATTATTATTATTTTATTATTATTATTATTATTATTATATTATTATTATTATTATTATTCATCATCATCATCATCATCATCATATCATATATTATTATTATTATTATTATTATTATTATTATTATTATTATTATTATTATTATTATTATTATTATTATTATAGTAATAATAATCATAATAGTAATAATAATAATAAATATAATAATAATAATATAATAATAATAATAATAATAATAATAATAATAATATAATAATAATAATAATAATAATAATAATAATAATAATAATAATAATAATAATAATAATAATGAAATCATCATCATCATCATCATCATCATAATCATCACCATCATCATCATCATGCCCAAGTTTGTTTTTTTAATGTGTCCACTGACGTGAGTGTGAAATTGGTTCAAGGTGAGATTGCTCACACTTCTTAGTCTATATCATTGGTTATACAGGAGTCTTTATTTTGAGAAGCGTGTCATAACAAGAAAATCTGACACCTTTCATAAACAGTTCTCCTCGGTCTTGGCTCAACTGGCTTTGTTTGTACATCCGGTTACAATATTGTCATGCGCAAAGCACTACTATACTCGTCTCATTCGGGGCAGTGGGTTTAATAGGCTTCAACAGCCGTGACGTCACTTCCCTCGTAATGACGCTTAGTAACTTAATAACTGGTTCTAAACTATCGGAACAATGGCAGACGCCCTTATGAAAAAATACTTCTCCGACGAGCATAAAACTGTATCCATAGGAGTAAAACGTTATAAATCTGATCATGTTTTGACGTTTACTTTTATACATTCTGATCACATAACATGAAAAAAAAATTCCAGCCAGCATGAAGGATAAAATACTGATTTTCTTTGTTTAGAACCAAACTGCTCGTTGCTGACATCAGACGATTGAATCCTATTGACGCTTCCTTATAATGGTCATGTCGTGATCTTATGCATGGCATATTATTATTATTACTATTATTATTATCATTATTATTATTATTATTGTTATTTTATTATTATTATATTATTATTTATTATTATATTATTATTATTATTATTATTATTATTATTATTATTATTATTTTTGTTGATTATTATATTATTTATTGTTTTTTATTATTATTATTATTATTATTATTATTATTATTATTATTATTATTATTATTATTATTATATTATTATTATTATTATTTTGTTATTATTATATATTATTATTATTATTATTATTATTATTATATTATTATTATTATTATTATTATTATTATTATTATTATTATTATTATTATTATTATTATTTTATTATTATTATTATTATTATTGTAGAGGTTGCTATGATAAAAGAAGTCATCTCAGTGATAATGGCTTCTTCTTCTTCTTTAAGCTTATCCCGCAGTTTGAAGGGTTGCCATAATGAATGCCACATCTCCATGCATCTCGATTCAAAGCATCATCTTCCTCCAGGCCCAGTTCTTTCATATCATCCTTTCCCTTATCCGACCATCTAGTCTTTGGGCGTCCGTTTTCCTTTTTCCCGCTAATTGTAAGTCCAATTCTTTCCTTCCCACGGACTCCCTCTCTCGTCTCTTTACATGTCCGAACCATTTCAATCTATCTTCTCTCGTCTTTATTGATACATTCTTCACTTCAGTCAACTTTCGGATTCGTTCATTTCTCACTTTATCTTTTCTTATCCAGCCAAGTGACCATCTCAACATCCTCATTTCTGCCAGCTCAACTTCTTTATCTTGTTTCTTTTATGTCATTAATAGGATTCACTAGTCGTAACGTCACTTCCTTCCTAATGACGCATGGTAACTTAGTAACACTGGCTCTAAACTATCGGAACAATGGCGGACGCCCTATGAAATATTTCTCCGGCGAGCATAAAAGCGTATCCAGAGTGAAAAAAAAACATAAATTTGATCTTGTTTTGACTTTTACACATTCTGATCACAAGACATATGAAAAGTTCTAGCCAGCTTGAAGAATAAAAAGTAATGATTTTCTTTGTTTAGAACCAAGATGGCCGCCGTTGCCAGGCGGCGTGACATCAGACTATTGTATCCAATTATAAGTAATAATAGCGATATCTACCCTTTATCCGTATCCCATAATCATTACTAAAACCACTACAATAGGGAACAAAAGCCGTGACATCAAATGTTCTAATCTTTTGGTTCCTAAATCCTTGGAAGTGTGTATGTAACCAATCCTTCGTCTGGAGTAATAATAATGAATAGGTTACATAAAGATAGAATAATTCTAGCAGGATGTATTGGCAGATTCTTAGGATAACGGGACGTGAAATAGTGCGTCTATATGGTTTTGTGGTATGACACTCGCTTCGGATCGGAAGGTCCTGGGTTCGAGCCTCGGAAAAGGCTCTTTACTCACATTCTCTCACCGCTCTCAGGTGTAAAATGAGTACCTGTCCGTTAACAGAGTTGTCTCTGTCCGAAAAAAAATTGTAAAGTCGCCTCGCAGGCATCATGTCTCGTTCTATATGTTTCGTGTTGCTGTTGACCAGGGACACCTTGTAAAGCGCTTTGTGCATATTTAGTGGATATTACGCTATATAAAAGCTCATTTTTTTTAAATAGTGAGGATGGATGATCTTTATTGACGACCAGCCTATATTTAGACTAGAAAACAGGATGTCATCACTGTGATAGAAAAGATGATTTACACAAGGTATGTAGCCAGTCCTTCGGTACAGTGTTTTACTTGACCTTTTGAGCTTTTTTATATAGCGCAATATCCACTAAATGTGCTCAAAGCTCTTTACAAGGGGTCCATGACCAACAGCAACACGTAACGTGTAGAACGAGACATGACTCCTGTTTGGCGGTATTATAATTTTTCTCTGTTAACGGCTAGGTACTTATTTTACACCTGAGCACGTTGAGAGAATGCGAGTAAATAGCCTTTTCCAAGGACTCAACTATGCGACGAGCGAGTCTCGAACTCAGGATCTTCCGATCCGAAAGCGAGTGCCGTGCCATACCACTAAACCACATAGCCGCACGATTTACACTTCCAATGAAAAGGGAACCAGTTTTCCTTTTTACATCACACCTTTCTTCCCTATCTGTGTATTGATCAATGCATTAAAGAAATAAGGAACAAATACAATATTGACTGTGTATATATGTATTGGCTGTGTATATATATGTATATAATATGATGTATTAACAATTATATACGGCATATTTGCTAAACGTATCGATTCAAGCTACAAAGAGCCTCATTTGTTTGTTCCTCAGACATGAAAGAGTTGCTTCCGGTGACACAGCACAATCAGCTGATTCGAAATATCGGGGTTTGTTTACAATCTAGTGATATCTATATTTTAAAAACATTTATAAAGAAAACTAAATATAAGAACTTCAAATTAAAAAAAAAAAAGAACAAAATACGTAATATTTCGGGATCAAAATTCTTGTTCAGCCAACAACAACAAAAAAAAAAACCCAATAAAAACGTAAATAGGACTCAGCTAGGCGCCGAGCTAGGCTCGAACCCAGGACCTTCCGATCCGAAAGCGAGTGGTACACCACTAGACCACATAGCCGCACAATTCTGGTCCAAATTAGGGGTAGGGAGGGGGCGGGGGGGGGGGGGGGATGCTGTTTTCTCGGCGATCAACAGAGAACGTTTCAACCAATGCTGCCAACCAGACACGTATTCACAGGTGACTGAAATTAACCTGGGAAATAGAAAGACTTTCTCAATTAACGACTTTACGACTGACTTACTTTTCAATGTTGAATCTCGGTAAGGCATACGCTTACAACATGTGTACGTAATTCATCGTCATATGTCAATCGTTTATTCACATATGCACATAATAATTTATCCACGTAGATCTATGTATAAACAATAAAAATGCATTCTGCACATTCCCAAGGTCTCATTGAGCCATAGACACACTGTGTCATCCATTTCTTAGGTATGTCGTATTCATTAATTTTTTTTTTTAATGAGCCTTTATATAGATAGTATGCGCTTGGCTAAGAAGCTCACAACATTGCCATCCGGAAGTATAACGGACCAACACACAAAACCACGTGTAACATATATATATATATATATATATATATATATATATATGTGTGTGTGTGTGTGTGTGTATATATATATATATATATATATATATATATATAATATATATATATATATATATATATATATATATATATAAACTAGCGTTTTTCATGAAATTCGCTGAAGATAAAACACTTCACAAGCAGGTGAAAGAAACCCAAGAAAATTAGTCATTTAACTTTAATCGCAAACCCAATAAAATCTATGTGTGTATGTGTGCGTGTTCGTGTGTGTCTGTGTGTATGTGTGTGTGTAAAAAAATCAAAGTAACAAATGAATAAACCGGGACTATTTCATGGTTAATTCTAATTCTATTCCACTTTTCTTTCTTTTTTTTCCCCAGGGTGACCAAGACGAGCTGTCAACATCCGGGGAGTTTTGTTTGTGATGATGCCATGACAACAACGACTTGGCAGGAAGTGTCTGCACCCACGCACATGCGCACTTGTATGGTTGTTTGAAGTTTGAATTCCGTAAGCAGAGTTAAAACTCTCTGAACGTGTGGATTAGTTGTTAGGAGACCTCTTGGTGGAAGAGATAATAATATAGGAACGGACAGACAATCAATTTAACAAACGCACAAATAACCAAACAGCCAAACAGACAATTCTAATTCCAGAACAATCGGAGAGTGCGTTCTCTGGACTTTCACCGTCATTGGAGGCTGGCTTAGGATTTACCGGCATTTGAACATGGTAAGTAAAACAAATTATTATAAATTGAGCTTTTATATAGCGCAGTATCCACTTAACGTGCTCAAAGCGCTTTACAAGGGGCCCCTGACCAACGGCAATACTAAACATGTAGCACGTGACATGACGCCTGTTAGACGATATTATAATTTTTTTCAGACAAAGCCAACACTGTTAAAGGCCAGGAACTCATTTTACACCTGAGTACGGTGAGAGAATGTGATTAAAGAGCCTTTTCCAAGGACTCAACTATGCAACGAGCGAAGCTCGAACCCAAGACCGTCCGATCCGAAAGCGAGTGTCATACCACTAGACCACATAGCCGCACAAGTAGATGAATGAATTGAAAGAATAATTTGTAGCTAACTTTGACGAATTCCCTTGAGTTGATGCGACGTGCTCGTGTTTGCAGATCTGACAACCATGATGGGACTAGGCTGGTTTCCCGACATCCCATAGTGTCTGCTATCCCCCTGTATCTGTTTTCCAATTGCTTTCTGTCTTTGCCTTTGAATGAGATTACTTGATTTTGTCCTGACCCTTTCCGGAGTCTTTGGCTGGGAGGGAAACAATCAAATAGTTATAGTTTTGGGAGATGATATTTTTTCCTAGTGTAAATCATCTCCCTGTTATGAAATGCTATTTTGTCAAACATATGATTTGTGAACATTTCAGTGTATTCCTCTTAGTGGGGACATGTGCTTGTGTCTGGATGAGACTTTTAGGTGATCTCAAAACTAAGTACACCGATAGTGTGCTCTTGGAATCTACATCTTTTCCCTATTTGGACAAATTCCCCCTTGTCTTACTTTTTCCTCCAGTCCTATTAAATGTACATCTAGAATATTTTTTCTCATTTTCTTCTTTTTTACTGGCCCGGATATGACCCAAATGCGTTTCAAATGCGTAAAACTCTTTAAAACAAAACAAAAACAACACAGTCATGAGAATGATTTAACTCTCTCCGTACCAGCTATTTTCATAATTTTACCTGAAACTAAACCCTCAACCAACAACAAAAAAATTATTTTTCAAACAGAATAGCAACGAGTATATTCTACATTTAGTTCAGAGCTCTGCAACACAGTGTCCAGTTTTTATAGATATAACTGTAACAAAATGAAATCAGAATAAGATTATATATTGTTGGTTGCATCGTAACGAATGTGACGATATTCCTATGCTTGGTAAGGAGAGGAGGGTGAACATTGTGGGAATGAATATTGTTTTTGTTGGATTGAGAAATTACTATTACAACAATGAGATTATAACAATAGGATTCAATAGTCTGATGTCACGTCCATCCAGCAACGAGCAGTTTGGTTCTAAACAAAGAAAATCGGTACTTTTATTCTTCATGCTAGTTAGAACTTTTTCACATGTCATGTGATCAGAATGTATAAAAGTGAAAACATAATCAGATTTATAATGTTTTTCTCCTCTGGATACACTTTTATGCTCTTCGGAGAAGTATTTCATGAGGGCGTCAGCCATTGTTCCATAGTTAGATCAGTTACGAAGTTACAATGCGTTATTACGAGGGAAGTGACGTCACGACTGTTAAACCCTATTTTGGGTCATCAGACCTGCAAATAAGTATACGTTGATTTGAAGCAATTCTAGCGTAACTCTAATCATCATCATCATCATCGTCATCATCATCATCGTCATCATCATCATCATCATCGTCATCTCATCATCATCATCATCATCTCATCATCGTCATCATCATCGTCTCATCTCATCATCATCATCGTTCATCATCATCTTCATCGTCATCATCATCATCATCATCATCATATATCATCATCATCATCATCGTCATCATCATCGTCTCATACATCGCATCATCTCGGTCATCAATCATCGTCATATCATCATCGTCATCAACATGTCATCATCGTCGTCATCATCATCATCATCATCATCATCATCATCATCGTCTCATCATCGTCATCATCATCATCATCATCGTCATCATCATCAGATCATTCATCGTCATCATCATCTCATCATCATCGTCATCATCATCATCATCATCATCGTCATCATCTCATCATCATCATCATCATCATCATCATCATCATCTCATCATCATCGTCATCATCATCATCATCGTCATCATCATCGTCATCATCATTCATCATCATCATCATCATCATCATCATCATCATCATCATCATCGTCATCATCATCATCATCATCATCACGTCATCATCATCATCATCATCATCGTCATCATCATCATCATCATCGTACATTCATCTATCTCATCATCATCGTCATCATCATCATCATCATCATCATCATCATCATCATCATCATCATCATCATCATCATCATCATCATCATCATTATCATCGTTTATTGTTGATATGTGTAAGCCGAGAACAAATAAATTGTTTTCCAGGACAAAAGAAAAAAAAAAAGATTGGGGAAAACGAAAATCGATACTGGGTGTTTGTTCAGTGATGAAAAGTGGAATGTTGAACAAACTGACAAACTTTTTTACTATTCGGAGAAGTAACTTGAGATTCAGCTTAAGCTTTTTATATAGCGCAATTTCCACTAAATGTGACCCTTCGCCTCAAAACGGTATTAAGTCGGGTTGGTTAAAGTGTTAAAAATTGAATTTATAGCCAGAAATATCATTCTGGTGTTGAGTTTGTAAGTTTTATTGAGGAGAATGGATACCCTAATATTTTAGGATGCTAATGCCAACAATTTATAATTTTGACCATTTAAGATTTAACTTTGGCTTTTAAGCATATGGCTCGTTCCCACATGATACTGTTTTGAGACGATGGGTCACAAATGTGATCACAACGCTTAACAAAGGGTCCCTGACCATTAGCAACACGTAAGATGGAGAGCGAGACATGACGCCTGTTAAGCGATATTGCAACTTTTGTTAACGGCCAGGTTCTCATAATTTTCCACTATAAACGTTCATGATTGCACAGAGTTTTCTGTGTTGGTCCGTTTCCACTTCCGGATGGCAATATTGTGAGCTTCTTAGTTCTTAGCCAAGCGCATACTATCTATATTATAGATAGAATGAAGTTGACGTCACTCAAGTTTTTGTTGTTATTTTTGCCATCCGCGTTTATGAGTGGTTCTTACTAAACTTTATTAACCAGACTATAAACGTTTAAGGTGACTCATAGTTTTGTGTGTTGGTCCGTTTTACTTCAGGATGGCAATATTGTGAGGTTCTTAGTTCTTAGTCAAGCGCATACTGACTATCTGTAATATACAACTCAAAATATTTTTTTCATTCTCTTTTTACTAGCCTGGCTTCCTTGTTCTCATAATTTTTGTTTATGACAAGACAGGCGAGAGATGCAGGGGTGGCTCCGTGGTGTGATGCAAACAACACCCTGAAAGGCCAATCCTGAGGAAATCTGTCATATCTCCGCGGCCAATCTGACAAACAACTGACAACAATTCATTGATCCCGAAAATTCTTCGTTCTACCGAAAAACTTGTCAATTCCGAAAACACTGTTGGGTTGGGGGAGGGGGGAGGGGTGGGGTGGGGGTGGAGAGAAGAGGACTGGTGGGGGAGGGGGGGGGGTCATTCTTAGACCGTAAGTCCACATAAAAGTGTTTCAGACTATAGGCGTGTATTTATTGCTTCTGCGTGGGTCGTATGCTCAACTATTGTGAGTCAAAATATGTATAGATAGTATGACGTTGACGTCACTCTCGTCTTATTATTGGGGGGGGGGGGGGGGGTTGCCATCTACGTTTATGAGTAATTCTCACTTAACTGTATAGATAGTATGCAGATGACGTCACTCAGGCCTTTGTTATTGTTTTTGCCATCCGCGTTTGTGAGTTGTTCTCACTAAACTGTATTAACCAGACTATAAAAGTTCATGGTTACACAGAGTTTGTGTGTTGGTCCGTTATATTTCCGGATGGCAATGTTGTGAACTCCTTGGCCAAGCGCATTCTATCTATAGATAGTTCGAGGTCGACGTCACTCAAGTCTTTGTTATTGTTTTTTGCCATGCGCATTTATGAGTAATTCTCACTAAACTGTATTAACCTGACTATAAACGATCATGGTTACACACAATTTTGTGTGTTGGCCAGTTATACTTCCGGAGGGCAATGTTGGGAACTTCTTTGCCAAGCGCATAATATCTATATCCAGACTATAAAAGTGCATGGTTACACAGAGTTTTGTGTGTTGGTCCATTATACTTCCGGATGACAATGTTGTGAGCTTCTTAGCCAAGCGCATACTATCTTTTGACAGTATGCGCTTGGCTAAGAAGCTCACAACATTGCCATCCGGAAGTATAACAGACCAACACACAAAACCATGAACTTTTATAGTCTGGATAATACAGTTAAGTGAGAATTACTCATAAACGTGGATGGCAAGAAAAAAAAAAAACAATAACAAAAACCCGAGTGACGTCAACTGCTTTCTATCTATTTTATGGACTTACAATTGGATTCAGTAGTCTGATGTCACGTCGCCCGGCAACGACGGCCATCTTTGTTCTAAACAAAGAAAATTATTACTTTTTATTCTTCATGCTGGCTAGAACTTTTCATATGCCTTGTGATCAGAATGTAGAAAAGTCAAAACATGATCAAATTTATGGGGTTTTTTCCTCTGGATACGCTTTTATGCTCGCCGTGGAAATATTTCATACGGGCGTCCGCCATTGTTCCGATAGTTTAGAGCCAGTGTTACTAAGTTACAATGCGTCATTAGGAAGGAAGTGACGTTACGACTGTTGAAGAGTATTGTTGCGCATACGACCGTA
>NC_088370.1:25139987-25142487 GCF_034508935.2 Berghia stephanieae | reverse complement strand
TTTGATTGATTGAATAAATGATTGATTGATTGAATGAATGATTGATTGATTGAATAAGTGATTGATTGATTGATTGATTGAATAAATGATTGATTGATTGAATAAATTATTGAATGATTGAATAAATGATAGAATGATTGACCCACGAGTGAGAGCGCGCGCGTGTTATGTTTTTGTGACCGTTTGAGAGAAATTGTATGAGTGTATATTATATATATATATGTATATATATATATATATATATATATATATATATATATATATATGTGATGTAGTGTGTGTGTGTGTGTGTGTGTGTGTATCTATATATATGGTTCTGCTCCCACTTCTCTGTTTGTCTCACTGGTCTCTCGCTCCTCTCTCTCTCTCTCTCTCTCTCTCTCTCTCTCTCTCTCTCTCTAACTACACAGACACACACACACCCCACACAACACCCACACAGACACACACACACAAACATTCAAAAACACAGGCACACGCAAACACAATACATTTCGTTGGAAAGTCAACTCTAGAACAGAATAATTTATCCAATGATGAATATTTGAACGAATCGATTCGATGAGACGGGAGGGAGGCTTTGGGAAGTGCTGACATACATTATTTTCTCCTTCTACTCTCTCTCTCTCTCTCTCTCTCTCTCTTCTCTCTCTCTCTCTCTCTCTCTTCTCTCTCTCTCCTCTATTATATCTATCTATCTCTCTCTCTGTCTGTCTGTGTGTGTCTGTCTATCTTTGTCTCTCTGTCTTCTGTCTGTCTTTCTTTGTCTCTCTTCTCTCTCTCTATCCTCTCTCTCCCTCTCTCTGTCTCCTTTGTCTCTCTATCTATATCTCTATATCTGTCTCTCTCTTTGTCTATCTCTGTCTCCCTTTGCCTCTCTATCTATATCTCTCTCTATCCCTCACTATATCTCTCTCTTTGTCTCTCTCTATATCTTTCTCTATCTATCTCTCTATCCCTGTCTCTCTTTATGACGACTGGAGTAATTTCAGTGATAAGGCGGACCATCATTTCCTCTTGCAAGAAAGTCAAGCGATTTTGACCGATGTCAGAGAACGGATGGGTGACATATGTCGATGAACCCTGGCTCCTGATATTTTTTTCTTAGGTAAGGCATTTTACTCACATTACCTCACCAAACTCAGGGGTAAATGTCTACCTGTTCGAATGCCAGTAAAAACACCGGAACTGTGAAATATAAATTCGACTCCATTTTCTTTATTAGAAGAATTGATAAAGCATAATGAAGCGCATAGAGCATGTTGAAAAACTGAAAATGCGCTATATATATATATATATATAATATATATATATATATATATATATATATATATATATATATATATATATATATTTGTAATATAATATTATATATATATATATATATTGTGTGACATATACTATATATATATTATATATATGTACATATATATAAATACATATTTATTATATATATAAATATATGTGTGTGTTACATATAATTATATATATATATATTATATATATGTACATATATATAAATACATATTTATATATATATATATTATATATATATATATATATAATATATTGAACTCATCATCATTCAATTTATCTTATATCCAAATGTTTCCACAGGGATTCAAACCCCTGGCTTTCCCGTCCATTGTCAAGTGTTTTGTCGTCATTTTCGCTCAGAAACGAATTTTGTAATCCAAGTCACCAAGGCAGAATCGTGAAATGTAAGGAAAATAGAAACAGAATAAAAAAATATGGATTTAAAAACTTTCACTAGAAACGGAAAGAAACGAAATTGATGGAAAGGCAGAATGTTTTTGTTTTTTTTCACTGACGTCATCTTTCTATTACAAAAAAATTGATGGAAAAAAACTAAAACTAAAAAAAAAAACAGTAAAAAAACAAAACGCCTCAGTTTCACCGAACTCTTCGACAAAACAATTTTTTGGAAAAGGGTTTTGGCTAGAACAGATTTAACCTAATATTTATCGATCAAGAAGACAAGCATTTTGTTAAAGAAAATGTGTTTAAAACCTGAGACCTGAAAATATATGGCTGGTTTGACTTTATCATCTTATGACAAACTTGGCGGGTTTTTTGTTTGTTTTTTTTTTTTTTTTGAATCGTTGAATACTCATTTAATTTGAAGAAAATTATTTATGGCCAATTTTTTTTTTTTTTTTTTGTAAAATGGGTTGTGTCAGTTTGTGGCATAGTGTTGTGTGAGTCGGCGGTGAATTTGACGAGAATTGGCTGGGGAGCTAATCAATGCGAAATGAAGGAGGATGTTCTGGAACGAATACGAAGGCCAGGAATTATTATGATGGGGGAAAGAGGTGGTTGGAATTCCCTGGCGTGGCAGAAAGACGCGTCTGTCAAAGTTGAAACTGTTCCACTGGGAGAAGGATAATAGAAATAATTATTGTCTTAATTTAATGTGATTTTTATTACATAGAGGAGGGAAGGGGGGGGGGGGGGCGAAGTGGCCGAGTGGTTAAGGCAT
>NC_088370.1:25135979-25139887 GCF_034508935.2 Berghia stephanieae | reverse complement strand
ACGACTAGATCACATATGAGATTTTTAAAGCAAATAATTGGCCTTTAAAATCAACCAATATTTATTATGAATATATATATATATTTTGCCAAAATGAAAAAAAAAAGCCTTTTCCAAGGACTCAACCATGCGCTGAGGAGGCTCGAACCTAGATTGTGTCATACCACTAGATCACATAGCCGCACATATTATTAACATTATGAGATTTCTTAAAATCAAATATATGGCCTTTTATTCACCCTATATTTATGATGAATTATTTTTGGCCAAAAAGAAGACCAAAAAAAAAAAAAAAAAAAAAAAATAAAGACATAAAAAATATATATTTGCCAAAATACGCCAGCAGATCTATCAGCGCCCCCCCCTCCCCCCTCCCCCCTTCCCTTCATCTCCCATACGGTATGGGTCTGTAGCAAATTTCCCCTGGGGCTTTACCCAAATCCCGCTGGCCAAGGCTAAGACCGCTATAAGTTGATTATACTTATGTACCCTCCGGCATTCGGGCATTACGCCCAACGTAAATTAAATTGCACTTCCGTTTCTCCTCCTCCTTTTGATTTGGCTTGTTGATTACTTACTGATAGAACTGCAATACTATTCCTACTGCTACTATCTACTACTACTCCTACTCGTTCTGTCTGTCTTTCTGTATGTATGTATTTATGTATGTATGTATGTATGTATGTATGTATGTATGTATGTATGTATGTATGTATGTATGTATGTATGTATGTATGTATGTATGTATGTATGTCTGTATGTCTGTATGTATGTATGTATGTATGTATGTATGTATGTATGTATGTATGTATGTATGTATGTATGTATGTATGTATGTATGTATGTATGTATGTATGTGTATGCATGTTTGTATGTATGTATTTCTGTCTGTATGTATTTCTGTATGTCTGTCTGTCTGTCTGCATATCTGTCTGTCTGTCTTGATCATTGCTGGTCTCTCACACCGAGTCGTCGCTGCATTTTGTCGTTACAATAATTCCACAGTTTTGTTTTGTTTCTGTCTTGTTCATTTCTGCTCTTCACTAAGTTGTCTAGATGGCATTTTGTGGTATACCGGTATGACTCTCGTCATCGGATATGAAGGTCCAAGGTTTGAAACCCGCCCTGAGCGGCGGTAATTGAGTCCATGGAAAATGCTCTTTACTCATATTATCTTATGGTACTCAGGTGTAAAATGAGTACCTTTCCCTTAACAGTGTTGTTGTTGCTGTAGGCGAATTAAAAAAAAAAAAGTAACATCGTCTAATATGCGTCACTTCTCATTCTACATGTCACGTGTTACGTCAGGGATCCCAATAGGATTCAATAGTCGTAACGTCACTTCCTTCCTAATGACGCATGGTAACTTAGTAACACTGGCTCTAAACTATCGCAACAATGGCGGACGCCCGTATGAAATATTTCTCCGGCGAGCATAAAAACGTTTCCAGAGGAAACAAAAACACATAAATTTGATCATGTTTTGACTTTTACACATTCTGATCAAAAGGCATATGAAAAGGGAATGAAAAGTTCTAGTCAGCATGAATAATAAAAAGTAATGATTTTCTTTGTTTAGAACCAAGATGGCCGCCGTTGCCGGGCTGCGTGACATCAGACTACTGAATCCAATTAAAGCGCTTTAAAAATAATTTAATCTTGGTCAATTTAAGTAAGACAAACAGTTCAAGTACAGTCTATTTCGGGCTTCCAAATTTAAACACTCTGTCCTATACAACTAGGCTATTTATAATCCCATCTGGCCACAAAGATTCCCTCCCATTATTTTGAAGCACATACGATTCGATTCTACGAGGAGCGGCCAATAATAATAATACCACCGTACCCTGGAATAAACCCGTATTCTAAAATTTGGCCAGAAAACTCGCCCTTCAAATATCGATCGATTTAAATGACCCTCATCTTGGCCAAAAAAAAAAAAAAAAACCCAACCCAAAAGAGAACAACAAAACAAACAAAAACACAAAAAAAAAACCCCAACAAAACAAACACCTCGCAAACTGGGACTTCGCGACTTCACCCAAATAACATATTATGTATTTCTCACTATAGAAGGAACGAAATAATGATGATGATGATGATGATGATGATGATGATGATGATGATGATGATGGTGATGATGATGATGGGAGTTGAATAATGACGCATGGTAACTCAGTAACTGGCTTTAAACTATCGGAACAATGGCGGACGCCCTTATGAAATATTTCTCCTACGAGCATAAAAGCGTATCCAAAGGAAAAAAAAAAACAACATTATAAATCTGATCATGTTCTGACTTTTACACATTGTGATTACAAGGCATATCAAAAGTTCTAGCTAGCATGAATAATAAAAAATACCGATTTTCTTTGTATAGAACCACGATGGCCGCCGTTGCTGGGCGACATGACATCAGACTATTGAATCCAATTGAAGTTCTGGTTCCATATTATGTCCCGATGGAAGAAGAAATGAAGTAACACGAAATAACAACATAACGACCGAACACCGTGAAAATGCGCTGTATAGAAGTGCATTTTTAATATTATTATTATTGATCTGTTTTTCTTGATGACTATGATGTTGATCATAATTTGCGAGTGACTAACCCCCCCCCCCCCCCCCAACTACCCCAACCCCCACCCCCCTAATCAATGAACTAGCCCGTAAAGATTTAATTAACCCAGGGCAGCGACCAAACGGAATCGTATTATCTAAATAACCCGTGGACGATTCATTTTTCCGGAGTCTTTTATCTCTGTGCACATGATTCCATAGCGTGCGCGTGTAAGACGGTTACTGTGGAGCTAATCATCCGTGGGTACGTGTGTGCATTTCACGCTGCTGGAATCGTGATAAGCTCTAATATGGTAACACCGATGTTATTGATAGTCACTGGCTGGGAGATTGGCTGGGGATGGATTCTCATTTGGTCTCTCTCTCTCTCTCTCTCTCTCTCTCTCTCTCTATCTCTCTGTCTATCTATCTATCTATCTATCTATCTATCTATCTATCTATCTATCTATCTATCTATCTATCTATCTATCTATTTTTCTCTCTCTACCTCTCTTTTTTTCTCTCTCTCTCTATCTCTCTCTCTGTCTCTCTCTTTCACTCTCTATTCCTCTCTTTCTCTTTCATTCCCTCTCTCAGTCTCTCTCTTTCTCTTTCATTCTCTATCTCTCTCTCACTCTCTCTTTCATTCCTCTCTCTCTCTCTCTCTCTCTCTCACTCTCTCTCATTCTCCCATACTCTCTCTCTCCCTCTCTATTTCTGTTCCTCACCAAACTGTATCAATCAGACTATATATACGTTCAAGATTACACATAGTTTTGTGTGTTGGTAAATTATATCCGTATGGCGGATGTTGTGAGCTTTTTAACTAAACGTAAGCATCGATAGAATAGTTAGTGTTGTTTTTTGTTTTTTTTTTTAACTTGAAGAAGAAAAAAAAGTGTTAAAATGCAAACATCCGTTTTCTTATCATTTTTCTTATCATTTCTTATCATTCCAATCGGACTTTTCCTCATCTAGGTGATACATGATATTGGTGTTTGGGGAATGGGTCACATATCACATGTCCATCCATACGTATTCTACCATGGTCAAACTGCCCTTATCATGGAACGCCACCACCACCACCACCACCACCACCATCATCATCATCATCATCATAATCATCATCATCATCATCATCTGTAGAAGATTACATAAGCAGACATGCCTCGTACTATGAAAAATTCGTAGTAATACGATTTTTATTTGTCTCCAGCTACAGAGCTGCTTTCGCCTCTTTGACTCAATAAATCTTGTTGTCAAGGAAAGTTTAGCTTCTTAGAACCCTATATTCAGGACTTTGAAGCATTTTTTTCCATGCTGATGGCAAATTATTTATTTCTAAATAT
>NC_088370.1:25113696-25118696 GCF_034508935.2 Berghia stephanieae | reverse complement strand
ATGCGTGTTTGTGTGTGTGTGTGTGTGTTATTGCACGTGCCTTTTGGTTTACGCTAGAGCACGTTGGCAGTAATTGTTTTGTTGAGGCCGGCGTACCTGGCCATCAAAGTGGTTGGACTGACATAGAGATCGAAGCAATTATAGGGGACGGGGGACGAGAGGGGTGGGGGGGGGGGGTGGATAGGATAAAGGGAAGAGAGAGAGAGAGAGAGAGAGAGAGAGAGAGAGAGAGAGAAAGAAAGAGAGCGAGAAAAAAAAAGAGAGAGAGAGAGAGAGAGAAAGAGAGTGAGTGAGAGAGAGAGAGAGAGAAGAGAGAGGAGAGAGAGAGAGATTTGTTAGATCATTCAGCGCAGAGACACAGAGAGAGAGAGGGGGGGAAGAAGAGAGAGGAGAGAGAGAGAGAGAGAGAGAGAGAGAGAGAGAGAGAGAGAGAGGGAAATAGAAAGAGAGAGAGAGTTTTTGTTGGGTTTTCTTTTTTTCATTTGTTAATTAATGTCTTAGGGGGGGGGGGTGTTTATGTAATTTTAATAATATTTTCTTTTAGTTTTTTTTTTTTTTTTTTTTTTTTTTAATTATTTTTTGTTTCGTTTTTGTTTTTTGTTTTTGTTTTTTTTTTTTTTGTTTTTTTTTTTTTTTTGGATTGTACCCTTTTAATTGCTTTTAGTTTGTTTTTGTATTTTAAAAAATCGTTGTTTTTTAAAAATTAGTTTTTGTTTTGCTTTTCGTGTTTGTTTGTTTTTTGTTGTTTTTTTTTTTTTTTTTTTTTTTTTTTTTTTTTTTTTTTTTTTTTTTTTTTTGTTTTTTTTTTGTGTGTTTTTTTGTTTTTTTAAGATTTATGTATGGATTATTTTTTAGGCTTCCCAGGGGAAGCAACTCAAACTGCTAGGTCGTAACACTAACAAGATTAAATCGACAAGGTTTTGTTAGCCTATTGGTTTACGCGAGAGCGGG
This sequence comes from Berghia stephanieae, assembly GCF_034508935.2. Taxonomy (NCBI): domain Eukaryota; kingdom Metazoa; phylum Mollusca; class Gastropoda; order Nudibranchia; family Aeolidiidae; genus Berghia; species Berghia stephanieae. The sequence goes on along the minus strand of NC_088370.1, from coordinate 25,117,745 downwards.
CCCTGGGCGATTGTTTTATCAAGGCTTGGATGATCGGCTGATTGGGGGAACCCCCTTTGATAACGGGAGGCAATTACTCATGGGGATGAAAGCACAAATGGAAGGGGGGGGGGGGGGGGAGAGAGAGAGAAAGAAGAAGAAGAAAGAAGAAAGAAGAAGAAAGAAGAAGAAGAAGAAGAAGAAGAAGAAGAAGAAGAAGAAGAAGAAGAAGAAGAAGAAGAAGAAAATGAAGGGGAGGTAATTGTTTTGGTTTAAGGTGTTGGATGGATGGCTGACACGTATAGATAAAATGCGCTTGGCTAAGAAGCTCACAACATTGTCATCCAGAAGTATAAAGGACCAACACACAAAACTATGTGTGACCTTGAATGTTTATAGTCTGGTTAATACAGTTTAGTGAGAATTTCTCATAAACGTGGACGGCAAAAAACAATAAGAAAGACCCGAGTGATGCACCCCAGCGATTCATTTTCACTCAAAATGTTCAATCACGTTCACTGTCGCCTTCTGGAATTTAGACGTGTGTATTTAAATATTTGGCCTGAAAACTCGTGTTATAAATATCGACGGGTTTAAATCACCCTCATCTTGGCAACAAACAAAAAAACAAAAAAAACTTTCAAACCTGGGACTTAAGAAAAACTTCGGAAGTCCCAGGTTTTAGAGTTTTTGACAAGAAGAGGATCGTTTTAGTCGGTCGATATTTGAAGGACGATTTTTCTGGCCAAATTTTTAAATACGTGTTTTTTTTTTTCCAAAGTACGACAGTTATCTGGTTAAGAAGGGATTTATCGGGGTTACCGACGAGGTGGTGACAGCGGGGCTCGAACTCAGGGACTCAAGGTATAAGTGCCTTATTCACTCAACCCCCCCCCCCCCCGCCTACCCTCCCTCCTCGTTTTTTCTCTCAATAATCGGAAATTATTTTATGAATTGTAATACATTCAGTTTCCCCTAGTAGGGGAAAAGACCTGAGCAGATATAGGGCAATTTTCACTAAACGTGCTCAAAGTACTTTACAAGGGGGCCCTAGCCAACTGCAACAATTAACATGTAGGACGAGACATGACGCCTGTAAGGCGATATTACAAATTTTCATTCAGACAGAGGCAACGCTTAGGCGAGATTTCAAATTTTCCGACAGAGACAACGCTGGTTACGGCCAAATACTCATCTCACATATGAAAACACCAATAAATGTGTGCAAAGTGTCTTTTCCAAGGACTCAGGTATGCGCCGCTCAGAGCGAGACTCGGACTCGAACCCTGTATTTTCCGGTGCTGAGGGAGAGTGTCATACCACTAAGAACACATAATAGCTGCACGGAAGGGAAATGGAATGTATTTTTAGAATGTCACGTGATGACGTGATGACGTAGACCGATTTACGCTTTACGACTTATGTTCTTGCGTGGTTAAACATTGACAGCTTTATTAGATTGTAATGAAAGAGAACGAGCAATCTTTTGCACTCAACTACATCTCTGCCCTACTCTGGAAAGAAAAAAAACCGTATTTAAAAATTTGGCCAGAAAACTCGTCCTTCAAATATCGATCGATTTAAATGGTGTGTCTTTTTACGAAACCCGCCGAAAACCCGCCGAAACCCTGCGAAACCCTGCGAAACCCGCCGAAACCCCCGAAACCCGACGAAACCCGACGAATCCCGACAAAGTTATGGAAGTAGGTGGCTGTGGGGAGTGAACCTAGAACTCAGGGAAGTGTACACCATTGGGGAGTGAATGGGACTGGGTTTCGGGGGGTTTCGTAAAAAAAAACCAGTCTTTTTTACGAAACCCGCCGAAACCCGCCGAAACCCCGGCGAAACCCGACAATATCCAGCAAAGTTATGGGAAGTACACACTGTGGGGAGTGAACCCGATACTCAGGGAAGTGTACACCAGTCGGGAGTTGAACCTGAGACTAAGGTTATCGGCCGGTTTCGGCGGGTTTCGTAAAAAAGAATTAGTGCTTTATTACGAAACCCGCCGAAACCCGCCGAAACCCGACAATATCCGGCAAAGTTTATGGGAGTTTGGCAACAGTGGGGGGTGATCCTGGGAGTCAGGAATTGCACACCAGTGGGGTTTAACCTGGGACTGTGTAAAAAGGATATCAGTGGGAAAAAACCTGGGACTAAAGGGAGATGGATACCATGAAAGTTGAAGCCGGATATGGGAGTTGAGTACCAGAGGAGAATGAACCTGACACTATAGAAGGTGGGCGCCATGGGGAGTGAACCTGGAACTTGGGGAAATTTCACACCAGTGGGGAGTTAACCTGGGACTATGTAAAAAGGATATAGTGGGGAAATAAACCTGGGACTAAAGGGAGATGGATACCATTGAAAGTTGAAGCCGGATATGAGATTTGGTACCCGAGAGAATGAACCTGACATATAGGAGGTGGGCGCCAGTGAGGAGTGAACCTGGGACATGTAAACAGGATATCAGTGGAAATAAACCTGGGACAAAAAGGGGGGTGGATACCAAATTATTGGGAGTTGAAGCCGGATTTGGGAGTTGGGTACAGAGAGAGAAAACCTGACACTAAAGGAGGTGGCCGCCAGTGGGGAGTGAACTGGGACTATGTAAACAGTATCATGGAAAATAAACCTGGGACTAAAGGAGATGAATACCATTTAAAGTTGAAGCCGGATATGAGATTTGGTACCAGAGGAGAATGAACCTGACACTATAGGGGTGGGCGCCAGTGGGGGGTGAACCTGGGACTAAAGTAAACAGGATATCATTGGGAATTAAACCTGGGACTAAAGGGAGATGGAAACCCTTGAAAGTTGAAGCCGGATATGAGATTTGGTACCAGAGGAGAAGAACCTGACACTATAGGAGGTGGGCGCCCGTGAGGAGTGAACCTGGGACTATGTAAACAGGATATCATTGGGAAAAAAAACCCCGGGACTAAAGGGGTGGATACCATTGGGGTTGAAGCCGGATTTGGGAGTTGGGTACCAAGGAGAGAGAAACTGACACTATAGGAGGTGGCGCCAGTGGGGAGTGAACTAGGACTCTGTAAACGGATATCAGTGGAAATAAACCTGGGGACTAAAGGGAAATGGATACCATTGGGAGTTGAAGCCGGATAGAGAGTTTGGTACCAGAAAGAAATGAACCTGACATATAGGGGTGGGCGCCAGTGGGGAGTGACCTGGGACAATGTAAAAAGTCCCAGGTTCACTCCTCATGGCGCCCACTCCTATAGTGTCAGGTTCATTCTCCTCTGGTACCAAACTCATATCCGGCTTCAACTTTCAATGGTATTCATCTCCCTTTAGTCCCAGGTTTATTTCCACTGATATCCTGTTTACATATCCCAGGTTCACTCCCCACTGGCGGCCACCTCTATAGTGTCAGGTTTCCTCTCTCTGGTAACCCAACTCTCAAATCCGGCTTCAACTCCCAATGATTATGGTAATCCACCTCCCTTTAGTCCAGGTTTATTTTCCCACTGATATCCTGTTTACATAGTCCCAGGTTCACTCCTCACTGGCGCCCACCTCTTATAGTGTCCAGGTTCATTCTCCTCTGGTACCAAACTCTCATATTCGGCTTCAACTTTCAATGGTACATCTCCTTTAGTCCCAGGTTTATTTCCCATGTATCTGTTTAATAGTCCCAGGTTCCCCCCACGGCCCCCCTAAGTGTCAGGTTTCTTCTCCTTGGTACCAAATCTATACGGCTTCAATTTCAATGGTATTATTCCCTTTAGTCCCAGGTTTATTTCCGATATCCTTTTTACTGTCGGTTCACTCCCCATGGCGCCCACCTTATATGTAGGTTTTTCTCCCCTGGTACCCAAACTCCCAAATCCGGCTTCAAATCCAATGGTATCCACCCCTTTAGTCCCCGGTGTATTTCCCATGATTCCTGTTTTACATGTCCCAAGTTCACTCCTCATGGCGCCCCCTCATGGTAGGTTCTTCTCCTTGGTACCAAACTTCAATCGGCTTCAACTTTCGTGTATCATCTCCCTTTTTGTCCCAGGTTTATTTCCCATGATATCCTTTTTAAGAGTCCCGGTTAACTCCCA
>NC_088370.1:25111557-25113596 GCF_034508935.2 Berghia stephanieae | reverse complement strand
GATGACAATGATGACGATAACAACGATGACGATGACGACAACGATGACGATGACGTCGACGATGATGATGATGACAACGATGACGATGGTGGATATGCCGTCATTACTTACATCAGAGCGATAATCTCACATTTTTTGGTCACCGATGTATATTTCAAAATCAGCAAAGTTCAAAGACAGCAGAATTAACGTTGGTTTCATCTTCCCCCACAGACGTATTCGAACCCTAGTCCATCTAATTAATTGTGTATCTTCCTGCTCTAAACTGCCGAATTCCCCAAATTAAAAATTAAAATTTGTCCAGAAAACTTGTCCTTCGCATATCGATCGATTAAAATGACCCTCATGTTGTCAAAAACTCTCAAACCTGGGAATTCTAGGGAAGCATCAGGTTTGAGAGTTTGTTTTTTTACAAGGTGGGGGTCATTTTAATCGATCGATATGCGAAGGACGAGTTTTCTGGCCAAATTGAAAAAAAAACTTTTGAAAGCTCAACCCACGACTGTGATGACGTAACAATATCATCCGCTTTGAATCCGATTAATGTTGCTAAATTTAGAATTTTTCAGGGAAAATTTAGAATTGATTAATTTATTTTGGTTTATTAAGGGGAGTGACCCGGATTAAGTGTCATGATCTGCATGTCGATGCTATATATATATAATATATATATATATATATATATATATATATAATATATATATATATATATATTATATATATATATATAGGATATATGTATTATTTCTTTATACATTCAAGAACCATGCTTTATTTTTACTTTTTATCAACCTGTGCTGGCTATGTGCAATCCTTCCTCAATCTATTTTCAAAATTCTATTTACATTACAAACCCATTATTACAACCACATTCTACTTTCATGTCCAATTTTTATAGCATTGCTTGTAACTGCTGTATATTTTATGAATATTTTATTATATTTGATGTTTATTTTGTTCTTAATTAGCTTCGTATTTTCATCAATTAGTTCATGGAATATGTGCTAATATAACGATAAATGGTGTGTAACATTATGATAATGTCCATTCAGGATCAATAAAGTTTATCTTATCTAATCTTATCTTATATTAAAATACCAACATATTACCGTTCTGGAGCTGAATAAAGAATTCAACCGTGTCCATCATGAGAAAAGCAATTACGCTATACTACTGTCTCCCGTTTGATTCAACATTTCAAAGAAACAGTTTTATAAAAAGAAATTGATTCAATAGTCTGATGTCACGTCGCCCAGCAACGGCGGCCATCGTGGTTCTAAACAAAGAAAATCGTTACCTTTTATTCTTTATGCTGGCTAGAACTTTTGATATGCCTTGTGATCAGAATGTGTAAAAGTCAAAACATGATCAGATTTATGTGGTTTTTTTTTTTCCTCTGGAGACGCTTTTATGCTCGTCGGAGAAGTATTTCATAAGGGCGTCCGCCATTGTTCCGATAGTTTAGAGCCAGTTACTAAGTTACCATGCGTCATTACGAGGGAAGTGACGTAACGACATTTGAAGAGGATTTTTGCATGTATCAATTTTAGCGCTATAGAAGAACACTTTATTATTATTTATTATTATTATCATCAATGCAGAAGGAGAATAATTTGAACTTGAGTCTGGATTATAACAACACGGTCACAGTATTTTGCTTTCTGAAAACAGTCAAAATAAAACTCCTCCCCCTCCCCCCTTAAAAAATCAGAAAACGAACCTCCCCCCCCCCTCACTCCCCCACCCCAAAAAAAAAAAAAAAAACAAAACGAAAAAAAACAACAAAAAAACAAAAGAAAAAACAACAAATAAACAAAAAAAAACGAAAGATCACCCCCTAAAAATCATCACCAACAACAACAAAAAAGAAAACACAAAACACACACAAACAGACACACACACACACTCACACACACACTCACACACACACACACACACACACACACAAGCACAAACAATGAAAAAGCAGATAAAAACACCGAAAAATAAACAATATACATGTTTAAAATAAAACCAAATATAAGAAAACCAAAAAACAA
>NC_088370.1:25104057-25106557 GCF_034508935.2 Berghia stephanieae | reverse complement strand
TTTTATGGAATTGTTCTGATTTATTTGGCTTGAAAAAGATAAACTTTTATGGCGATAGTAAGGATAAGCTTTTGTCTTTCCTCTTCAACAATTATTTACATCGCCTCCCCATCTTCTATTTTATTCTTGCTTTTCTCCCCGTCCTCCACCTCCTCCTCCTCCTCGTCTATTTGTTCTACTCGGCTCCAACTTTTCCTTCTTCTCCTCCTTCTCCTCCTCTTCCTCATCTTCCTCCTCCTTCTCCTCCACCACCAACTCATTCTCATATCCATCCATGTATCTATCCATCCATTTATCTATCGCACCATCCATCCGTTCATCCATCTATCCATCCATCCATCCTTCCATCTACCCACTCATCTAACCACCCATTCATCCATCCATCAACCCACCCATCCATCCATCTATTCATCCATCCATCCATCCATCCATTCATCAACCCACCCATCCATCCATCTATTCATCCATCCATCCATCCATCAACCCACCCATCCATCCATCTATTCATCCATCCATCCATCCATTCATCCATCCATCCATTCATCCATCCATCCACCCACCCACCCACCCATCATCCATCCATCAGTCCACCCATCATCCATCCATCAGTCCACCCATCCATCCATCCTTCCACCCACCCACCCATCCACCATCCACCCACCCACCCACTATCCATCCACCCATCCATCCATCCATCCACCCACCCACCCATCATCCATCCATCCATCCACCCACCCACCCACCCACCATCCACCCACCCACCCACTATCCATCCACCCATCCATCCATCCATCCATCCATCTACCCATCTATCCACCCACCCACCCGCCTACCCATCCACCAACCCATCCATCCACCCATCTATCCACCCACGCATCCACCATCCACCCACCCACCCACTATCCATCCACCCATCCATCCATCCATCCATCCACCCACCCACCCACCCACCCATCATCCATCCATCCATCCATCCATCCTTCCACCCATCTATCCACCCACCCATCCACCATCCACCCACCCACCCACTATCCATCCATCCATCCACCCATCCATCCATCCACCCATCTATCTTCAACCCAATCTAAACCACCCATCTTACCAAAACTCACCTTCCCATTACGAAAACAACTGCAATCAACCGCTGTTTCAATCCATTAAGTTTTCCCCACCCCATAAACTCTGCTAGTCCTACAAGCACTTTTTACCTCTTCCAAAATAAACACCATTTCTCACTCCCATCTGATCAGCTATCCAAAACACACAACATCCTAACAGAAAGCATTTCAAAACAGGCTCACGTTATCGACGTAACGATATTAAATATACAACTCTATATTATCATTTTATCAAAGACTAAGTGCAATCATTATCTTGTTCGTGGAAACAATTCACAACGCGTTTACAAAAAGCTAATAATAATAACAAGAACTGAAGGGAGTAGGAAAGTGCCAGAAGAATAAGAATTTCGCGGCGGCGATTGGGGCTCGAACCGTGGCCTTCGTAAAGTACCTTACTGGTACGACACGTCCGCCATCGTTAACTTATAGTCTGGCAGTAGAACCGACTAGGATTTATAGTTTGACGTCATTTTTTTTAGGTTTTTGCACCGTCCAGTGAGATGTCGTTAGTAAAGCTGAAGGAACCAAGTGGTTGACCTATTGAATACAACTCACGATTTGTTTTCTTTTTGGGCCAAAGACTTGTCTTTTGACGTCATTTTTTTTGTTAGTGTCAGGCCGTAGCCATCGTTAACTTATAGCCTGACACTGACCAAAAAATGACGTCAACTGTATTAACCATAATATTATAAACGTTTAATGTTACAAATTAATAGTTTTGTGTGTTGGTCCGTTATATTTCCGTATGGCAATGTTGTGAGTATCTTAGCCAAGCGCACATCATCTCTACGCCTTACAAGTCAGTCAGAACGGCCAAATGAAGAAGCAAAGGGATTATATTATTATTATTATTATTATTATTATTAGATGGGAAGGGAGAAGGGACGGGAAAGGGGGGGGGGGGGGGGGGGGGGGGGGGGGGGGGGGGGGGGGGGGGGGGGGGGGGTTTTGGAGGAGGGGGGTTAGTTTTGGGTTAGGTCAAAGTCGGAAATGGAAAATGAAAGAGACAAAGGGGGGTGGTCGCGCTGGGGCTTATTTTATTAGCAGGGATGAGGGTGATATAGTCCTGGGGGCGGAGGATGAAAATATGATCGGATTTCGTCTGATGGGGGGGAAAGGGATAGAGGTGGATATGATTGAGATTGAGAGATAGATAAAATAAATAGAAAAAAGAAAGATAAGTAAAAGATAGATAGATAGATAATAGATGGGAGATAAATATATATTAATTTTATATATATTTAAAAAAAAATATATGTTATAAAAAATAGATAGAAGAAATAAAAGATAGATAGGTAGATGGTGAGATAATTTAGTAAAAAGATAAAAAGATAATAGATAAATATGATAAAGTAGTGAAATAGATAGATATATAAAAT
>NC_088370.1:25102065-25103957 GCF_034508935.2 Berghia stephanieae | reverse complement strand
TTTTGTTATTGTTTTTTGGTTTTCTTATATTTGGTTTTATTTTAAACATGTATATTGTTTATTTTTCGGTGTTTTTATCTGCTTTTTCATTGTTTGTGCTTGTGTGTGTGTGTGTGTGTGTGTGTGTGTGAGTGTGTGTGTGAGTGTGTGTGTGTGTCTGTTTGTGTGTGTTTTGTGTTTTCTTTTTTGTTGTTGTTGGTGATGATTTTTAGGGGGTGATCTTTCTTTTTTTTTTGTTTATTTGTTGTTTTTTCTTTTGTTTTTTTTGTTGTTTTTTTTCGTTTTTTTTTTTTTTTTTTTTTGTTGGGGTGGGGGAGTGAGGGGGGGGGGAGGTTCGTTTTCTGATTTTTTAAGGGGGGAGGGGGAGGAGTTTTATTTTGACTGTTTTCAGAAAGCAAAATACTGTGACCGTGTTGTTATAATCCAGACTCAAGTTCAAATTATTCTCCTTCTGCATTGATGATAATAATAATAAATAATAATAAAGTGTTCTTCTATAGCGCTAAAATTGATACATGCAAAAATCCTCTTCAAATGTCGTTACGTCACTTCCCTCGTAATGACGCATGGTAACTTAGTAACTGGCTCTAAACTATCGGAACAATGGCGGAGCCCTTGTGAAATACTTCTCGACGAGCATAAAAGCGTCTCCAGAGGAAAAAAAAAAAACCACATAAATCTGATCATGTTTTGACTTTTACACATTCTGATCACAAGGCATATCAAAAGTTCTAGCCAGCATAAAGAATAAAAGGTAACGATTTTCTTTGTTTAGAACCACGATGGCCGCCGTTGCTGGGCGACGTGACATCAGACTATTGAATCAATTTCTTTTTATAAAACTGTTTCTTTGAAATGTTGAATCAAACGGGAGACAGTAGTATAGCGTAATTGCTTTTCTCATGATGGACACGGTTGAATTCTTTATTCAGCTCCAGAACGGTAATATGTGGGTATTTTAATATAGATAAGATTAGATAAGATAAACTTTATTGATCTGAATGGACATTTCATAATGTTACACACCATTTATCGTTATATTAGCCATATATTCCATGAACTAATTGATGAAAATACGAAGCTAATTAAGAACAAAATAAACATCAAATATAATAAAATATTCATAAATATACAGCAGTTACAAGCAATGCTATAAAATTGGACATGAAAGTAGAATGTGGTTGTAATAATGGGTTTGTAATGTAATAGAATTTTGAAAATAGATTGAGGAAGGATTGCACATAGCCAGCACAGGTTGATAAAAAGTAAAAATAAAGCATGGTTCTTGAATTGTATAAAGAAATAATACATATATCCTATATATATATATATATATATATTTATATTATATATATTATATATATATTATTATATATATATATATATATATATATAGCATCGACATGCAGATCATGACACTTAATCCGGGTCACTCCCCTTAATAACCCAAAATAAAATAATCAATTCTTAATTTTCCCTGAAAATTCTAAATTTAGCAACATTAATCGGATTCAAAGCGGATGATACTGTTACGTCATCACAGTCGTGGGTTGAGCTTTCAAAAGTTTTTTTTTTCAATTTGGCCAGAAAACTCGTCCTTCGCATATCGATCGATTAAAATGACCCCCACCTTGTAAAAAAACAAACTCTCAAACTGATGCTTCCCTAGAATTCCAGGTTTGAGAGTTTTTGACAACATGAGGGTCATTTTAATCGATCGATATGCGAAGGACAAGTTTTCTGGACAAATTTTAATTTTTAATTTGGGGAATTCGGCAGTTTAGAGCAGGAAGATACACAATTAATTAGATGGACTAGGGTTCGAATACGTCTGTGGGGAAGATGAAACCAACCGTTAATTCTGCTGTCTTTGAACTTTGCTGATTTTGAAA
>NC_088370.1:25094565-25097065 GCF_034508935.2 Berghia stephanieae | reverse complement strand
TAGTTTGGGATAGATGTCCAAAATCAATATTTGTTGGCAGGGATAGGTTAGAAATTGCTGTTAGTGATGCAACTATTGTATTCAATGAAGGTGAGATGGGAAGGATTGATGTTTTTCGGAAGTTAGGACTAGATATAGGTGAATTTCAAAAAAGCGCGTTTCGACATATGGATTTACGTAGGATCAAGTCTGCGGAAAAGGATAGTAAAACCACATCAAAGAAGAAAAGGGCAGAGAAAACCATTGCCAAAGCAAGAGAAACAAATGAAGATAAGTCTTATGAGGGAGGAGCCTACTAATTTCACTTAGGTGGGTGGTTTTCATCTTGTCACAGTCATTCGTTATTGCTTTTTCATCGTTTTCTCTGAATGTCATTTTCACCGGTTTGCTCCACAGCTAAATCATGATTTCTCAAAAAGTTATAAAGATATCTCTATGAAATTTGGCATACATATAGCTGGCCTCATTTTACATCATTTCTTCTAAGATAAACATCATCAATTTATTAATGAAGGATTTATGATTTTTAAAAAATATTTTATTTCTTATATTTTCTGTCCGAAAACATATTTGGAGTGAAATTGCCTTAAAAACAAAAGTAATTACTTTATATTAAATATTTTAGTACACAGTGTTACTTTTATGATTTACTTTATATGTACAAAATTTCATTGACTTATCTTTAAATCTCTTTGAGAAATCTTGATTTCAAAATATGTCATTTTTCGGCTCATAGGAGCCCCAAAATGACATTTTTTGGGTCCCTGGTGCCAAAAAACCCATTAATTTTGGGTAAAGGGCTATTTTTTCTGTATAACTAACCATACTCCATCATTATATGCCTTTTAAAACAATATTTAACCATTATTTCTGTTTGGGGGTTTATCCTGACCTTAAATGACACTCATCTTGGCAACAACAAAAAGACAACTCTGAGAGGGTTATTTTTTGCCAAGATGAGAGTCATTTAAATCGATCGATATTTGAAGGACGAGTTTTCTGGCCAAATTTTAATATATGGATTTTTCCAGAGTATGACTGAATTGTAATGTATACTTTTAAACCCTTTTTCTATTGCGTCTTCCTTTTGGTCATATCACGTGATATTTAGGACAACTAGACTTTGAATACCCTGTGTATTGAAATATCAAAACTACATCGAGAATTGATTATTTCTTTATAATGGCAATCGAAACAGTGAGTCCCCTCAAACTCGTGTACCCGATGTGGACAAGAACCCGAAACCGCAGAGCAATAGAAAGGAAAGCATTCTCAATTACCAACAATAAAAAACATATTTTATACCATGAATTTAGTATTTTACCATCTGGGAGAAGGATTTGTCAGATTAAATGAAGAACTAACAAGTATAAATCAACGTTGGTTCCATCAGCAATAAAAATGTTGAATATTTCATATGGTACAGCAAAACCAAGGAACGATACGTTGACTGATTGACTGATTAATTTATTTAATGTTAGATTAAGTGACCAATTGATAATGAAGATAATATTTGGTGTTGAATTGCCGAAAATGTAACGAATTGAAAATGAAATGAATATGTTTATGTTGTGTATATCGCACGCGTGAAAGAAAGAGAGGAAGAGAGAGAGAGAGAGAGAGAGAGGGGAGAGAGAGAGAGAGAGAATAAGTAGGAGTGAAATATCTGTTCAATGTTATAGTTATCATATAACGTTATAACAAGTGTAACTAAATGACAAATTGCCATATTTATGGACAATTAAGATCTATTATTATTATTATCATTATTATTATTATTATTATTATTATTATTATTATTATTATTATTATTATTATTATTATTATTATTATTATTATTATTATTATTATTATCTAGTTGAACGGTGTGTTGTGACGAAGCTTCCGGGTGGGTTTGAGACGGTGCACGAGTGCGGTAAAGACTTTGCTGATTGGGTCGATCGTCATAACATAATAGTGTAAGCACCATTAGAAGCTGCTGCTGCCTCAAACCGACTACTGACAGGCCACGGCAGGACTGCTGCAAACATGCATCGACGGGGTCTGAGGGAGTCAGCCGACTGTCCTTACCACTGTCAGGGAACGCCAGAGGAGACAGCAGACCACATTGCCCTGTGGCGAGATTGGCGAGAGGTTTCGAGGCTGTCCTCAACTGTTGTGACAAATTTAACACTCTCCTTACCAACTATAGGAAAATTGTCACATTCCTTACGATACAACCAACATTCAGATTGCTCTTGTACATCATACATTTTAAAGAAAATGAACAGTGTGTTGTAGAGCATGTTTTGATAAAGAAACTATGAATCGCAAGAACTTACTGCTATTGTGTTTGAGTGATAAACAATCTATTTTTGTGTTGGTTGGGTGTGAAGTTTTGGGGAAAATCCTGAAAATGGCTGGCAAGACTGGATGGAGACTTCCAGTGTGGAGATTTGCCATACGCTAATACTACATTTCTTTATCGAGCATTAATTTGAAGCTGTCCGCAGAATCAGCA
>NC_088370.1:25069565-25089565 GCF_034508935.2 Berghia stephanieae | reverse complement strand
TGGCCAACAGAAACACTTAACATGTAGGACTGGACATGACATGACGCCTGTTAGGCGATATTATAATAACTCTGATAACGGCCAGGTACTCATTTTACACCTGAGTACGTTGAGAGAAGTGAGTAAAGAGCCTTTTTCCAAGGGCTCAACTATGCGCCGAGCGAGCGAGGCTCGAACCCAGGACCTTCCGGTCCGAAAGCGAGTTGTCATACCACTAGACCACATAGTCTCCCAGACTGATCCCTTTGCTTACGAGGTGAGTGCTCTACCAACTGATCTATCGGGACGTCTTGATTCTCTCCGATGCCAGTCAGTCTCAATGCGACTGGGCTTTCCCTATCGTATCGTCGCGTAGGGTAGCCATCGTTAACTAAAAACCTGACACTGACCAAAAAAATGAAGTCAAAATACCAGTCTTTTGCCGAAAAAGAAAACAAATCGTGAGTTGTATTCAATAGTTCAACCAATGAAATAACTTGTTTCCTTGAGCTCTATCTACTAACGACAACTCACTAGACGCTACGTAAACCTAAAAAATTACGTCAAACTACCAGTCCTTGAGGGTTCTAGTGTCAGACTATATGTTAACGATGGCGACGATCGTATAGATAGTATGCAGATGACGTCACTCAGGCCTTTGTTATTGTTTTTGCCATCCGCGTTTGTGAGTTGTTCTCACTAAACTGTATTAACCAGACTATAAAAGTTCATGGTTACACAGAGTTTGTGTGTTGGTCCGTTATACTTACGAATGGCAATGTTGTGAACTCCTTGGCCAAGCGCATTCTGTCTATAGAGTTAGAACCACGATGGACGACGCAGGGGAGAGGAGGCGAGTCATTGCGTGAGGAACATAATTAGTTATTTTCTTTTTCCTCGATAAAGACACGATATCACCTGATACGTCAAGTGCCCTGACAGAACGCTTTTTTGTTTATATTTGGTCTGGAAAGATTTTACGTCCATTGATGCTTCCACGCGATAGGATTCAATAGTCTGATGTCACGTCGCCCAGCAACGAGCAGCTTGGTTCTGAACAAAGAAAATCGGTACTTTTTATTCTTCATGCTGGCTAGAACTTTTTCACATAATGTAATGTGATCAGAATGCATAAAATTCAAAACATGACCAGATTTATAATGTTTTTCTCCTCTGGATACACTTTTATACTCGTCGGAGAAGTATTTCATAAGGGCGTCCGCAATTGATCCGATAGTTTAGAACCAGTTACTAAGTTACTATGCGTCCTTATGCGAGGGAAATGACGTCACGACTGTTGAAGCCTATTGTCATGTGGCATCTTGTTGTTATGCCTGTCAAACTATTGACATGGATGCTTTTGTGGGTTTTTTTTTACTATTATCTTATAGTATGAGTCTCGAGTCATTCAATCCACATACAAAGCATACACTAGTGAAAATTACTTCCGTTATCGTATATTATATTAATATTAGTCAAATTAACATTTTAGCTGTTTTATTTTTTATTAGAAAATGTTAAAATAAAGTATATTTTACCCCTGAAATCAACCAATAACCGTGAATTGAAGGCCTAAAGATAGTATGCGCTTGGCTAAGAAGCTCACAACATTGCCACCATTGTGAAAAATACTCACTAACCGTGGACCTGACCTATTCGTCTGTTTGGCATGTGGCTATGGTGGAATTAAGGGATGTTTGGAAATAAATAGTCAAGGGGACGGAACAAGCGAAATGGCAGGAATATTTTGATTGGTTTATGCTTAGTAAGGCTCAAACCATGAATTATCGATGAATGTTGAAACCCCCTTCCCCCCCCCCCCCCCCCCCCCCCCCACCTTCCACACACAAACACAAATAACCCACCACCCACCCCCAACCCCAACCCAGTTTTCAAAAACGATTGTCTCAAAACTCAAACCGTTTGTTCAGTTCCCATGTTTTAGAGTGTACGGCCTGACCTGTTTTGTTTTGTTTTGTTTTTTGCTTTTTGTTTTGTTTTGTTTTGTTTTTGTTTTTGTTTTTTGTTTTTGGGGGGTTTTGGTCTTTGTTTGTTATTTTGTTTTTATTTTGGGTGGGGGGGGGGGTTCATTCTCATCCATCCGTGTTAGAATTAAACGTTTCCTGTTTATGGGATCCTTGCCTGGGCGGCTATATAGTCTAGTGGGTATGACACTCGCTTTCGGATCGGTCCCGGTTTCGAGCCTCGCGCGCTCGGCGCATAGTTGGGTCCATGGAAAATGACTCTTTACTCACATTCTCTTAACATTGTACTCAGGTGTAAAATGAGTACCTGGCTGTCTCTGTCGGCAAAAAAATTAAATTGTTTCATGTCTCGTCCTACATGTTACGTGTTGCTTTTGGTCAGGGATTCTTGTAAATCGCTTTGAGCACGTTTAGTGGATATTGCGCTATGTAAAAGCTCAAGTTTTGTCTGTGTGTGTGTGTGTATGCGTGTGTGTGTGTGTGTGTGTGTGGGTTGTTTGTTTGTTTTTTCCGAAATGTGACACATCGTCTCCACAAAGTTTTATATGTCGGGATGAAAAAGATCAGTAAACGTGAATTGACACATTTTAAAAAAGTTGCGAACTATAAACTTTGGCTCTTTGCAATGAGGGGGCAGCGTGGATCATGGGCACGGTCTTTGCTTCGCATCTGAAAGCTGCCAAGTTCGAATACCGGCTACGTTGTGTGTTCTTGAGCAAGTCACCTCACCCTGCCGAGCTCACTTTACGGCGCTACACTGCGGCTAACGCCTGGGTTATTCCATCTCTTCCCTTGGAATAGACGCTGGAGATAAATTTCCCCTATGGGACGAATAATGGGAATTTTATTGTATTTTATTTTGTTTATTTTAAAGTTATCTCGTTTTTTTATTGCGTGAAACAGACAAGCAATTGCTTTGATATCCTTTAGATAGAACGCAAAGCACTTTCCGACAGTTCTAGCAGATCCAGCTACTCAATCATTGCTGGATAGATGGGGGGGGGGGGGGGGGGGGGGGGGGGGGGGGGGGGGGAAAGAGGGTCAGTAAAAAAAAAAATTTCCACTGCACTCGGGATCGTACCGGGTCCCTTGTTTTGTAAAACCAGTGCTATAGATAGAATGCGCTTGGCCAAAGAGTTCACAACATTGCCATCCGGAAGTATAACGGACCAACACACAAACTCTGTGTAACCATGAACTTTTATAGCCTGGTTAATACAGTTTAGTGAGAACAACTCACAAACGCGGATGGCAAAAACAATAACAAAGGCCTGAGTGACGTCATCTTCGAACTATCTATATTAACTTTCCATGTGCTCGAGGTCATTGCAAAATGTGTTCAAAATGACACACTTAGTTCACAGCTTTTAAAATATCTAACATCACGATTGGTCATTTGATTCTGCTTAACGCATGGGTATGTTTATAACATTTATAAACAAAACAGCATGTTTACATTTCTTAAGAAATGTCCAATCGTTGAACAGCAACAAATCATGTGATTGATGACTTGGACGAAAACATGAGTATAGATCGCTCTCATTAAGACATCGGGACGCTCCACACACACACACACACACACACACACACACACACACACACACATACTCAATGGTTAACATGACAAAAACTGGTATAGATAGTATGCAGATGACGTCACTCAGGCCTTTGTTATTGTTTTTGCCATCCGCGTTTGTGAGTTGTTCTCACTAAACTGTATTAAACAGGCTATAAAAGTTCATGGTTACACAGAGTTTGTGTGTTGGTCCGTTATACTTCCGGATGGCAATGTTGTGAACTCCTTGGCCAAGCGCATTCTATCTATAAACTCCGGCTTTTATTGCACTCAGAACTCTGGGTAAAAAAAAACCCAACTCGCAGAGGATATCACTAATTCTATATCTACATCTTATGTAAGCTCTCTCTCTCTCTCTCTCTCTCTCTCTCTCTCTCTGTCTCTCTCTCTCTCTCTCTCTCTCTCTCTCTCTCTCTCTGTCTCTCTCTCTCTCTCTCTCTCTCTCTCTCTCTCTCTCTCTCTCTCTCTTCGTTGTCTATTTCTTTCTTTCTTTGTCTCCCTATCTCTCTCTCTCTATTTCTCTTTCCCTTTTCACCACTTGATATTATTAGTTTAAAATAATCACTTTATTTCATACAAAGGAACAAATTAATAAAATCGACATAGCTATGCACACGCGCACACATACACACACACACACACACAGACACACACACACACAGAAGCAAGGGGAGGCAATCACATCCCAACTCCTATCTCTGTCACGAACCATGATAATAATTCCATTACTCAAATCCTATTCCAAACCCACGGGATATTAAACGCAGCTAAATAAAACTACACAAAACAAAACATCATTATTTATATTATAATGAGGAGGAGAAGAAGAAGAAGAAGAAGAAGAAGAAGAAGAAGAAGAAGAAGAAGAAGAAGAAGAAGAAGAAGAAGAAGAAGAAGAAGAAGAAGAAGAAGAAGAAAGAAGTAGAAGAAGAAGAAGAAGAAGAAGAAGAAGAAGAAGAAGAAGAAGAAGAAGAAGAAGAAAGAAGAAGAAGAAAGAAGAAGAAGAAGAAAAAGAAGAAGAAGAAGAAGAAGAAGAGAGACGAAGGGGAATTTATTTATATAGCGCCTGTCCCATACAACATAGCTCTAGGCCCAAAATACACATGGCCTACAATATATATATATATAATTTTTAAAGTCAAAACAATTAAAAAATATCGATTCGTCTGGGTTTGTTTTCTTGTTTGCCAACATGGCCGTTGTTTGTTGTTTCCACGTATTATGTATTATCACAAGCAACACGTTTCACATTATATACAATTACATCAGCAACAAAGAAGGTATCCACACAGTGTGTTGTTTTACCACTGTCAAATGTGACCCATCGTCTCAAAACGATAGTATGTCAGAACGAACCGTATGCTTAAAAGCCAAATTAAATGTTAAACTGGCCAAAAAATATGAATTGCTGGCATTATAACCCTAAAATATGGTATCCATTCTCCTCAATGAAACATACAAATTAACACAAGTCTGATATTTCTAGCCATAAATTCAACATTTCAACATCTTAACCAACCCGACTTAATGCCGTTTTGAGACGAAGGGTCACATATTATGTGCTAGAATCAAGATTCATCCTCAAAACACAGACCTGTCACCTTGAAAATTCAACGTTCGTAAATTTTTAGGAGATAAAGATTACAGTAGCTATAATTGAATTTAAAAATCAACAATTTACTATCATAAGGATAGAAAACACTTTAAAATCCTTAAAATTATATAGTCTGGCATCAGCTTTTATTTTCAGTAAGTTTTAATGACTTAGAGATGCTCATCAAGTTCTAAAGTTGGAGCCAAAATTTCATAAATCTACGAATTTTTCAGTATAATAGGCAGGTCTGTAAAGCCACTCGTTATTTCTAATTGTTTTATAACATAGATACAAATCCAAAGTAATATATATATGTAACATAATGATGACAATTATTTCATACATCATTAAAGGCATATAAATCCACGTTGCGCAATCAACGACCATAGGTTTGGTTTTGTTTTGTTTGTTTTTTTTGTTTGTTTTTTTGTTATTGTTGTTGTTCTTGTTTGGGGTTTGTTTTGTTTTTTTGTTTTTTGTTTTGTTGTTATTATTTTTTTAATGTTTTTTTAATTTTTGTGTTGTATTTTGTTTTGTTTTAATTTTTTTTTAATTAAGCTTTATATAGCGCAAAGGGTCCCTGGTCAACAGCAACATTTAACATGTAGGACGGGACATGGCGCCTGTTAGGTGGTATTAAATTTTTTCGGACACAGACAACGCTGTTAATGGCCAGGTACTCATTTTACACCTGAGTACGGTGAGAGAATGTGAGTTAAAAGCCTTCTCCAAGGACTCAACTATGCGCCGAGCGCGAGGCTCGAACCCTGGACCTTCCGATCCGAAAGCGATTGTCATACCACAAGACCAAATAGGCGCACGTAGTTGTTTTGATAAAAGGGGGGGGGGGGGTTGTTTACTTCAAACACAGCGAGAGAAACAGTCCCGATCCCGCGTGGTAATTCACGACCCCCCCCCCCCCTATTCCCTATTATGGTGTAGTGATTTGGTAGCTAGATTAGTCCATATTTGGCGGAAAGCCCCAGGTTTTAGAGTTTTTGCCAAGATGAGGGTTACTTTAATCGATCGATAGTTGAAGGACGAGTTTTCTGGCCAAATTTTAAATACGTGTTGTTGTTGTTGTTTGTTTTTGTTTTGTTTTGTTTTGTTTTTGTTTTTCTCACAGTAGTACGGCAGTATTTTATTACTATGAAGAAACGTTGGCTGGTCTGAATAAATTGGCGGAATAAATAAATGGGTGACCTTTGAACCTATGTAATGCATCACCGTTTGCCTTTCACTGTGGCCGAGTTGTTATGCATCCATGTGGAAGATTCTTATCAATCAAATGTACATGCTGTCGCCTGTGATATGGAAAAGGGCCATCACCTCCTCTCTATCTCACTATATATCTATCTATCTATCTATCTATCTGTCTGTCTATCTATCTAACTATCCGTCTATCTATCTATCTATCTATCTACTACTCTACTACTACTATCTACTATCTTCTATCTATCTATCTATCTATCTATCTATCTATCTATCTATCTATCTGTCTGTCTATCTATCTAACTATCCGTCTATCTATCTATCTATCTATCTATATCTCTATCTATTTATCTACTTACTATACTATCTATATCTATTATTTATTATATATATATATATATATATAATATACATATATACATACATACATTCATACATACATACATTCATACATACATACATACATACATACATACATACATACATACATACATACATACATACATACATACATACATACATACATACATTCATTCATACATACATACATACATACATACACACACATACATACATACATACATACATACATACATACATACATACATACATACATACATACATACATACATACATACATACATACATACATACATACATACACACATACATATTTTTGTCTATTTATCTCTATATCTATCTATTTATCTTGTATTCTATTTATCTTTCAATTTATCTATCTACCCCAATATCTATTCATCCCTCTATCCCTCTATCTATATGCAGGTCTATCTATCGATCTATCTATCTATATCGTTATCAATCATTCAATCTCTCTCTATATATATTACTCTATCTATCTATCTCTCATTCCATATCTCTCTCTATCTATCTACCTTTCAATCTATATCTATATATCTGTCCACTATCTATCTGTCTATCTATCCATTTATTTATTTAGCCATCTCTGCGTGCATATAATATAGCCATATATCTATCTATTTATCTCTCTCTTCTCTTCTCTCTCTCCTCTCTCTCTCTCTCTCTCTCTTCTCTCTCTCTCTCTCTCTCTCTCTCTCTCTCTCTCTCTCTCTCTCTCTCTCTCTCTCTCTCTCTCTCTCTGACTCTTTCTTACTTTCTTATCATCTATTCTCCATGCCATCAACCTCCACCCTGCCCCCCCCCCCCCCCCCCCCCGCCCCGGTTTTAAATTACAAACTTAAAAGAACTCGACTGTTAAATCAGTAAGTTGAAACCAGATTTTACACGAAACGAAATAAGGAACGGCATTCTTCAATTACCTGGTACACCGGTATACCGATAACAAATAGCCCATGGAGGTAAAACCCCAATCATTTTGGTAAAACGATCCACACAAATGCCAAAAACAAGTGATGGAAGGGCGGGGCTAAAATACACGCGCACATACACACAAATATCTACACACAATCACACATGCCCGTGAACACACATCAATTGAGCTTTTTTATATAGCGCAATATCCACTTAACGTACTCAAAGCGCTTTTACTAGGGGTCCCTGTCCAATAGGAACATCTCACCGGCCAGGCGGAGTTGTCGTATCAATAAGGTCGCGGATTCAACCCCCCCCCCCCCCCCATCACCGCCGCGAAATATTTTTATTCTCTAATGTGTTTTGGCACTTTCCTACTCACTTAATCTCTTGTTATATAATGACAATAGCATTCAAGGTATGAGAACACTCTGAAAAGTGCGTGTTTGTGTTGTTTTGTTTTTTGTTGTTTTGTTGGGGTTTTTTGGGGTTTTTTTGTTTTTTTTTTTTGGGGGGGGGGTTGTTGTTCTTTGTTTTTTGTTGTTGTTTTCTTTTTCTTTTTTTTTTTTTCTTTTTTTTTTGCTTGTTTGTTTTTTAATTTATTTTTTGAGTTTTTTTTGAGGTTGTATGTGAAGAATGTTCATTTCTTCGTCAACCAAGAAACGCCACCGACCTTAGGTGTAAACATGTTGTAATAATAGGTAAATGAACTTTTTGAACTGACAATGCACTTAAATGCACCATGGAGGTGATAGCTTAATGATTTATTGGGATGTGATAAGATCAACGTACGTTACTTTGCAGGTCTGATGACCCAAATTGTTATGGCCTCATTGTTGTAATGGAAATATCTTCAGTCTCTCAAACCGACGCGACATATCGTTCATTACAACTATGATAAATCAGCCCCATAATAATTGCGTTCGGTTATCAGACCTGCTAATACGTGCACGTTGGATAAGATCCATTATTTTAAAAAGTTTTTAAGTGGTCTGGAAGTTATTCAATGTATTGTGACTGGAGAGCGGCCTGGATACACATGTGGGCCTGACAGTCCTGATTGAACACCGTGTTGTTCTCATCAATGATGTACATGTTGCTGCTCGAAGCTCGAAGAAATAAATCACAATGTGAAATAATTTAATATATGCTTCAATTTAATATACGAAAACAGATAACATGGACGTTTCGGGTTTTCCCCTTGATCAACAAAATGAAACACCACAGACGAATGAGATAATGTAGTAGTGGCGTTGTTAAGGTGAATCATTCGTCTTAATAACGCCTTTACCACGTGATTATCTCATTCGTCTGTACTGTTTCATTCATCTTGTTTTGTTGATAAAGGGAAAACCCGAAACGTCCATTTTATCTGTTTTCGTATAATAAATTGATGCTCATCAATGAGGAAATCAATAACAATAATCAAATAGAATGGAAGCTTCAACGTGGTTAACGAAGATAGATAATGTGCACAGTGGAGGGGTGGGGGGGATAGGGGGGGGGGGGGGGGGGGGGGGGGTAGAGGAAGCACATTTGGGGGCTGGCCTTAGTCACCCCAACTCTGCCGTACTCTGGAAAAACTACTTATTTTGAAAATTTTGCCAAAAAACTCGTCCCTCAAATATCGATCGATTAAAACTTGGACAGAAAACTTCGCGAAGTCCCAGGTTTGAGAGATTTTTCTAAGATTAAATTATAATTAAATTCAAATCGATCGATATTTGAAGGACAAATTTTCTGGCCAAAATTTTTTAATATGGGCAGAAGTGGCCTAAGTTCCCCCCCCCCCCCCCCCCCCCCCCCCCCCCCCCCCATTCCACGGCACATATATATTATTTCTAAATGCATTGTCATGTTCTTACAAATTATTTTATTTTTTCTCTCTATCTAATCTCCTCCAGACTCGTGGCCAAGTTGGTAGCGTGGTTATGTCTTGCCCTTAACATGAAAATCGGATCTTGGTGGAGACTATGAACTTTATTTCAAGACCTCGGAGTTATTACAAGTGAGTTGATCAAAGACCTGTCGATAAAGGATTGTGAAAAGTGAGTACTCGTGTGGTTGCTGTGTTATCATTTTTTGTTTGTTTGTTTTGGTTTGTTGTGTTTTTGTTTTGTTTTGTTTTTTGTTCTGTGGGTGTGTGTTTGTGTGTGTTTTGTGTATGTGTGTCTGTGTTTTTTATTGTGTGTATGTGGTTACGTGCTCTTGTGTTATGACAATCGCCTTCGGCCCAGGGTTCGAGTCTCGTTCTGAGCAGCGCATAGCCGACGAGTCCTTGGAAAAGGCTTTTTACTCATTATATTCTCTCACCGTACCCAGGTGTGAAATAGGGATATCAATATAATAACAAAGAGCAGATTGTCGTGCGGCAATGTGGTTTTGTGTTGTGACTAGATGTTTCTGTTGGAAAAGTTGTTAAGTGTTGCTGTCGACTCCTTGTAAAGCGTTTTGAGCACGTTTAGTGGATATTGCGCTTGAGAAATGCTCTGACCCATTTTCTCAAATCTGTATGATGTCGACATAGAAAGAAAGGTAGAGAGCGAAAGAGAAATATAGAGAAAGAGGGAGAGAGAGAGTGAGAGAGAGAGGGGGGGGGGGATAGAGAGTAAAAGAGAAAGAGAGTGACATAGAGAGAGAGAGAAAAAGCGCGACATAGAGAGAGAAAGAGAGAGAGAGAGAGAGAGAGAGAGAGAGAGAGAAAGAAAGAAAGAGAGAGAGAGGGGGAGAGACAGAAAGAATTTTGATGAATTTTGAGGACAGGAAACTGGGAGAACGGAGGTTAAAGAGGTGTGTAAATAATTTGTGAGTGCTGAATGCGCGTGGTGGATGGACGGGAGAGTGAGCAGAGCACGTGAGCTGTCAACTGGGAGACGTAGCAGATGCAATGAGCATCGGGGGAGGCGGATGGAGGGATGCATGCATGCGGCAGGTCAAGATTGACTGGGGGTGAGGGGGGGGGGGGGGTAAAGAGATTTGTGTGGGAGGGGGGTATAAAATTAGAAGGAAAAGGAAATGATAATGATAATGTGTGTGTGAGAGAGAGAGAGAGAGAGAGAGAGAGAGAGAGAGAGAGGTGAAAGAAGGAGATAGATATATAGATAAAGAGAGAGAGCGTGGGGGGGGGGGGGGGGGGGAGATGGGGGTTTTCTGTCGTAGTCAGAAAAAAGCGTGCATTTAAAAGTTTGGCCAGGAAAACTCGTCCTGCAAATCTGTCCACTGAAAACTGACCCTCGTCTTGTCCAAACACTCTAAAACCACCCAGGAGTTTGGTGGTGAATTTCACGGCTGGAGAGTAATAAATAAACTGATCAAAAGTAGAAGGGCTGTTGGGGAGGGGGTCCAGGGGGGGGGAGGGGGGGAGGGGGGGGGAAGTTGGTGGCGGAGATCAAGAGCTGTTTTCGATAACTCTCTGGGTTCATTGGCCTGGCTTTGGATGGAATTACCACCAAAATATTTGGCCTGGGGACCCAGTTTGCCAAAAAAAAAAAAAAAAAATTACCAAAGCTTTATATTTTTTTTTAATTTGGCCAGAAATGTAGAATTTTTACAAGAAATCTCCATTAATTGCTACCGAGTTGTCAAAATTCTTAAACCTGGGGTTGTCGGGTGGTGATTTGATGTTCCATACTCTGGAAAAACCCATATTTGAAAATTTGGCCAGAAAACTCGTCCTTCGAATATCAATCGATTTAAATGACCCTCATCTTAGTAAAAACTCTCAAGCCTGGGAATTACCCGGGAAATCGCGAGTTTCCAGGTTTGAGAGTTTGGACCAAGATAAGGGTTATTTAAATTGATCGATATTTGAAGGATGAGTTTTCTGGCCAAATTTTCAAATATGTTTTTCCAGAGTCCGGCAGATTTGTTGATGAGCGAGAAGATTGTCGTTGATTTGATGTAGTCTGTGTATTATCGTTAGTAGATGTTGGTCTCTTTAAGCTATCTTTGTTGTGTCGCTATGTGGTCTTGTGGTATGACACTTGCTTTCTGATCGGAAGGTCTGGGGTTCGAGCTTCGCTCTGCACATAGTTGAGTCCTTGGAAAAGGCTCTTTACTCACATTTTTCTCACCGTACTCATATGTCAAATAAGTACATGGCCGTTAACTGCGTTGTCTCTGTCCGAAAAAAAAAATTGTAATATCGCCTAACAGACGTCATGTCCCGTTCTACATGTTAAATGTTGCTTCTGTTGACCAGGGTCCCCTTGTAAAGGGCTTCGGGCACGTTTAGTGGATATTCCGCTATATAAAAATCTCACAGCTCAAATAGGGTTGGAGATCAACATAGTTCCGAACAGCCAATGTAAAAATAGGTATGATCGAGCACAGAATCAGTGGCGAATCTAAAAATTATAAAAGTATTTTTATTGACTGATAATAAATTGTTTACATGATGCTATATCTACATTATTTATATATTTATACATTCAAATTTATCAACCTGTGTTGGCTAGGTGAAATCCTTCACAATCTATTTTCAAAATTCTAGTTACATTACAAATCCATTATTACAACGCGATTCTACTTTCATGTCCGATTTTTATAGCATTGCTCGTAACTGCTGCATATTTTAGGAATGTATTATTTTATTATATTTGATGTTTATTTTGCTTTTGATCAGCTTCGTATTTTCATCAATTAGTTCATGACAGTGTATAAATCTGTGCTAATATAACGATGAATGATGTGGAACATTATGATAATTTCCATTCAGGATCAATAAAGTATAACTTATCTGATCTTAAATATATGACTGACTTGCAAAGCTTTTTTCTTTCTTCTGCCTAATTCTTTTATCCGTTGACTCAAGTAATTACTAAGAAAATCTTCAAGGTCGTAATACTCAGTCCTAAATTGACCGTTGGATTTCATTGCGTAGGAGAGTATAATTGTTTTTACACAATTCTAGCACATCCGCAACAACAAAAAATGATGATGTAATTTTAAATCTCTTTTGATACTATCAAGTAATGATTATCTCATTCGCAACAACAAAGATTGATGACTTAATTTTAAATTTCTCTTGATATTCTCAAGTAATAATAATCTATCTATTTTATTTTCTTGGTTTTAATAGGGTTGGCTGTCAACATTGTTCCGTCAAGCAAAGCCAATGTTAATTTTTTATCATCGAACTAGCACAGAATTACTGGCAAATATAAAAACGATAAAATTATATTTTACAGATTGATATACAAGCAACTTGCCAAAATATTTTGAAATTCAGGGTAATTCTATTTCTATTACCCGTTGTCCCCCGTACATCAGTGGTTATGATGACGTCATTCCCTTGATCTTATTGTATTCTTCAGTCTTGGCCAATGAAAAGTTAACTCTTTTCAAGCGGGATTCGATTATCACTCATATTAGCCTGACATCTGTTTGGTTTTTTGTTTGTTTGTTTGCTTGTTTGTTTGTTTGCTTGTTTGCTTGTTTTTGTTTGTTTTTTTATTTGTCTTTTTTTTTGTCGTTTTTTTGTTTTTTGTTTTGGCCCTTCTTTTTTTTTATGGTGACCCGATAGGCCACCGTGAATAATAATAATACCATGACTCTATCCATTTAACAGTTACAAGAATGACAATATAAAATCTCACTAACACGACCACACACACACACACACACACGCACACACACACACATATATATATATATGTATATATATATATATATATATATATACACACACACACATACACACACATACACACACACAAACAGACACACTTTCAGATATTACTGGAAAAAAAATAATCTACAGATGGAATGAAGTTGACGTCACTCGGGTCTTTGTTATTGTTTTTTGCCACCCATGTTTATGAGTAATTATCACCTAGCTGTATTACTCAGGCTATAAAAGCTCATGGTTACACAGAGTTTTGTGTGTTGGTCCGTTATAC
Source organism: Berghia stephanieae (assembly GCF_034508935.2). Classification (NCBI taxonomy): domain Eukaryota; kingdom Metazoa; phylum Mollusca; class Gastropoda; order Nudibranchia; family Aeolidiidae; genus Berghia; species Berghia stephanieae. The sequence continues at coordinate 25,076,026 of NC_088370.1, read as the reverse complement.
TTCCGGATGGCAATGTTGTGAGCTTATTAACCAAGCGCATATACTATCTATATTTTTAAAAATGTGAAATGTTGACAGAGACTTTAAAATATGTTTTTGTAAAAATAAAAAAGGAATGTTTAAGCTGGTGTCTAGAAACTAGAATCCGCCATTTAACCACGTGACCACATAACCCAACAAAGTCTATCATTAAGCGAGTATGTGTGTGTGTGTGTGTATGTGAGTGTGTTTGTGTGTATGTGTGTGTGGTTGTGTGTGTATATGTGTTTGTGTGTTTGTGTGTATGTGTGTGTGTCGTTGTGTGTATGTGTGTGTGGTTGTGTGTATGTGTGAGTGGTTGTGTGTATGTGTGTGTGTGTGTGGTTGTGTGTATGTGTGTATGCGATTGTCTTTGTGTGTCTGTGTGTGCGGTTGTGTGTATGTGTGTTTGTGTGTTTGTGTGTTTGTGTGTATATGTGTGTGTGAGTGTTGTTGTTGTTGTGTGTGTGTGAGAGAGAGAGAGAGAGAGAGAGAGAGAGAGAGAGAGAGAGAGAGATGGTAGCTAGCCCACTGTTAATTCAATGGCTATAGATAGAATGCGCTTGGCCAAGTAGTTCACAACATTGCCATCCGGAAGTATAACGGACCAACACACAAACTCTGTGTAACCATGAACTTTTATAGTCTGGTTAATACAGTTTAGTGAGAACAACTCACAAATGCGGATGGCAAAAACAATAACAAAGGCCTAAGTGACGTCATCTTCGAACTATCTATAAGTCAGGCTCTTGTCAGAATCAAGCAACCGCCATTTAACCACGTGACCATATAACCACGTGACCATATAACCATACTAAGTCATAACAAAGCAGGTTGTTTGTTATAGATAGTATGCGCTTGGCTAAGAAACTCATAACATTGCCATCCGGAAGTATAACGGACCAACACACAAAACCATGAACGTTTATAGTCTGGTTAATACACTTTAGTGAGAATTACTCATGAACGCGGATGGCAAAAAACAATAACAAAGACCTGAGTGACGTCATCTTCGAACTATCTATGCTTTTCCCATGCATAGGTCATTCATTTATTGACGGAGGTGCATTTCTTTCCCCCCATTAACTTCAATTTTTTGCCAAGTTTTTACACGTGGCGGTCAGCCAGCAGGCCGTGTGTGTGTTTTGTGTTGTGTGTGTGTGTTTGTTTTATATGTGTGTGTGTGTACTTTTGTGTGGGCTCTTGTTTCTGCGCATTAGATTGTATAAATAGAATGAAGATGACGTCACTCAGGTCTTTGGGGATTTTTTTGTTTGTTTTTGTTTGTTTTTGTTATGTTTTTTGTTGTTTTTTTTTTTGCCATCCACGATTATGAGTAATTCTCACCACACTATATTAACCAGACTATAAACGTTCAAGGTTTCACAATAGTTTCATGCGTTGGTCCGTTATATCTCCGGATGGCAATGTTGTGAGTTTCTTAGCCAAGCGCACGACATTTATAATATGCTATAGATAGTTCGAAGATGACGTCACTCAGGTCTTTGTTATTGTTTTTTGCCATCCGCGTTTATGAGTAATTCTCACTAATCTGTATTAACCCGACTATAAACGTTGAAGGTTACACATAGTTTTGTGCGTTGGTCCCTTATACTTCCGGATGTCAATGTTATGAGCTTTTTTGCCAAACGCATACTATCTATTGTTTCATGTGTGAGTGTTTGCCAAAATAAGAAGTCCAAGTCAATCTTTTCTCTGAACTTCTCAACTAACTGGAGATACGTTTCTCTCTCTGTGTGTGTGTGTGTGTGTGTGTGTGTGTGTGTGTGTGTGTGTGTGTGTGTTAAAAAGATGTAGTTTTTCATGTGTTTTTTATTTCAATCTAATTCTGCATGTGTTTGTCTGTAGTACTAAATGGTCGAAATCATCGCGGCGACGTCTGGCTGGCTGCCTAATGGACCGACTGTTCAAATAATGGTTGCCGCCGCTGTGAATGATTGGCCGCGGGGACGGGAAGAGTTAACGTGAGTGATGAGTGCTGGTTTGGATTTGGATTTGGATTTGGATAGACTTTTGCTTGATTTCTACGGATGAATCGAATTCCTACCTCCTTTTGTTGGTGAGAGGGGTGGGGTGGATAAGGTGAGGGGGGGGGGGGGGCGAAAGAAGGGAGATGGTTTGTCGTTTGTTTGTTGTTTGTCTGCTTGCTTTTTATTTATTTTTCGTTTGATTTTTAATAATTATCATTCTTTCCTTTATTCCTTTTGTTTTTTGTTGTGTTTTTTGTAGTTTTTTTTTTTTTGTTTTTTTTTTTTTTTGTTTTGTTTTGTTTTGTTTTTTTTTGTTTTGTTTTTTTGTTTTGTTTTGTTTTTGTTTTGTTTTTTTTTGGGGGGGGGGGGGATTCGGTTGTTGTTGTTGTTGTTGTTGTTGTTGGTAGTGGTGGTGGGGTTGTTGATGTTGTTTTATTGTTGTATGGGGGTGGGGGGGTTCTACGATGTTTATGAAGAACTTTGACAAAGGAAAACATCGACGAAAACGTGTCCAACGCCGCTTTTGTTTTGCTTCACTAAAATAAATAATGGTGATAATAATGATAATGATTGTTATTATTATCTTCATTATCATCATCGTCATCATTATCAGTATTATTATTATTATTATTATTATTAGTAGTAGTAGTAGTAGTAGTAGTAGTAGTAGTAGTAGTAGTAGTAGTAGTAGTAGTAGTAGTAGTAGTATTAGTATTATTATTATTATTATTATTATTATTATTATTATTATTATTATTATTATTATTAGTATAATATTATTATTGTTATTATTATTATTACCATAATTGTCATTTTTGTTATTATTACTGTTGTTATTATTATGATTATATTTACTATTAGTCTTATTATTATTATTATTATTATTATTATTATTATTATTATTATTATTATTATTATTATTATTATTATTATCATCATCATCATCAATATCATATCATCATCATCATCATCATCATCATCATCATCATCATCATCATCATCATCATCATCATCATCATCATATTAATTACTATCATTATCAATGATTATCATTATAACTTATTATTATTATCATCATTATCATCATCATTATTATCATAATCATTATACTATTGTTATCATCATCATTATTATCATAATCATTACTAATTGTTATGACCATCATCATCATCATCATCATCATCATCATCATCATCATCATCATCATCATTATCATCATCATCACCACCACCATATCAAATATGGGTCAAGTGTTTCTGAGACTGTCTGTGTGTTTGTGTTTGGCACTGAATTCCATCTCATTACCATAACGTTTTGGAAATCATGCGGAAATTATAACAACCAACTCCTGTATGAACGATTGCACTGCTGGGGGAGTTATTCTTTAACCCTCTCCTTACCAACCATAGATAATATCGTAGCCATCGTAAAGTTATAGCCTGAGGCCGTAGCCATCGTAAAGTTATAGATAGTTCGAAGATGACGTCACTCGGGTCTTTGTTATTGTTTTTGTGCCATCTGCGTTTATGAGTAATGCTCACTGAACTGTATTAACCCAACTATAAACGTTCATGGATACACACAGTTTTGTGTGTTGGTCCGTTATACTTCCGGGTAGCAATGTTATGAGCTTCTTAGCCAAGCGCATACTATATAGCCTGACACTGACCAAAAATGACGTCAAATACCAGTCTTTTGCCACAAAAGAAAACAAATCGTGAGTTGTATTCAATAGTTCAACCAATGAAATAACTTGTTTCCTTGAGCTCTACTAACGACAACTCACTAGACGCTACACAAACCTAAAAAATGACGTCAAACTGCCAGTCCTAGAGGGTTTAGTGAGAATTACTCACAAACGCGGATGGCAAAAACAATAACAAAGGCCTGAGTGACGTCATCTGCATACTATCTATATGTCAATGATGGCTACGATAGTATGCGCTTGTCTAAGAAGTTCATAACATTGCCATCCGGAAGTATAAAGGACCAACACACAAAACTATGTGTAACCTTGAACGTTTATAGTCTGGTTAATTCAGAAAAGTGAGTGGAGCAGGCACTTATGTTGGTAACAACAAGATATGAAGTGAGTAGAAAAGTGCCAGAAGACAATAGAGAATAAATTTTTTTTTTTTTTTTTTTTATTTTTTATTTTTTTTTTTTTTTTTCGCGGCGGTGGTGGGGTTTGAACCTGCGACCTTATTGGTACGACAACTCCGCCTGGCAGGTGAGAGCGTGGCTCTACCGTGTGAGCTATCCACGAACACAAAAATATTCGTTTCAAACCCAAAGTCATTTCTAGATCCCTCTCTCACCCACTTCTTGAGACCGCCGATTCGTTCACCACCTCGCGAAGTAATTTTGACCAGCAGTTAAGCTTAATAGCCAATATTCTCATCACAAACATATAACATAGAAACGATTGAGACATTGAGTATGCTCCGGTGTATGGGGTGAATTTTTAATTCAGAAAAGTGAGTGGAGCAGGCACTTATGTTGGTAACAACAAGATATGAAGTGAGTAGAAAAGTGCCAGAAGACAATAGAGAATAAAAAAATTTTTATTCTCTATTGTCTTCTGGCACTTTTCTACTCACTTCATATCTTATAGTCTGGTTAATACAGTTCAGTGAGCATTACTCATGAAAGTGGATGGCAACAAAGAATAACAAAGACCTGAGTGACGTCATCTTCGTTCTACCTATAGATAGTATGCGCTTGGCTAAGAAGCTCATAACATTGCCATCCGGAAGTATAACGGACCAACACACAAAACCTTTATAGCCAGGTGAAAACAGTTCAGTGAGCATTACTCATAAACGCGGATGGCAAAAATCAATGACAAAGGCCTGAGTGACGTCAGTTCGAACTATCAAAAGATAGAATGCGCTTGGCCAAGGAGTTCACAACATTGCCATCCGGAAGTATAACGAACCAACACACAAACTCTGTGTAACCATGAACGTTTATAGTCAGGTTAATACAGTTTAGTGAGAACAACTCACAAACGCGGATGGCAAAAACAATAACAAAGCCCTGAGTGACGTCATCTGCATACTATCTATAGGCCGGGTTCGACTCTTCGCTTCCCTGACAACACCATAATGATATTAACTCATTAATTTCACCAAGACAGCAGTGACTGTGGTGGTTTTTCTTCACTTTCATGACTCGAGAATCGATATGATTGGTTCTTACAAACACTAACACAGAGAGAGAGAGAGAGAGAGAGAGAGAGAGAGAGAGAGAGAGAGAGAGGAGAGAGAGGGAGGGGGAGAGAAAGAGAGAAAGATAGAGATAGATAGAAAGAGGGAGAGAGAGAGAGAGAGAAAGAGAGAAAGAGAGGGAGAGAAAAATAGAGAGAGATAGAGAGAGAGGGAGAGAGAGAGAGCTGGAGAGAGAGAGAGATCACAGAAGAAGAAGAAGAAGAAGAAGAAGAAGAAGAAGAAGAAGAAGAAGAAGAAGAAGAAGAAGAAGAAGAAGAAGAAGAAGAAGAAGAAGAAGAAGAAGAAGAAGAAGAAGAAGAACGAAAATGAAAATGATGATGATCTACCAATAAAAGAGAGGTTTGGAATGAGAGGGGAGGTGTTGAAATAGCTGGCCGTCCGTTTACACCACTCACCTGTGGGGTGTTACCTTATTACCTGTCCGGCCACGATGGACATACGATGGACAGACCTACGGACAGACAGCGGTCGGAGTAGGTGTGGGATGGACGTGACGTGGTCAAGTCTACCTTGTCCATTAATTAAGAACTCCCCTAGGTCATAACATCTTAACGAGCAGATTCTATTATTCCCCCGCCCCCTCCCACCCCCACCCACTCCAACCCAAATTTCCATTCGCTCTCTCCTCTTCTCTTTCCAAACACACAACACACAGACACACACACACACAATCTCCCTCTATCTCTCTCTTCTCTCTCTTTCTCTCTCTCTGTCTCCCCCCTCTCTCTCTCTCTCTCTCTCTCTCTCTCTCCTCTCTCTCTCTCTCTCTCTCTCTCTCTCTCTTCCTTTCTCGATGGTGATCATGATAACGATGATGATGATGAGGAGGAGGAGGAGGAAGACTACAACAACGACAACGACGCGACGACTATGAATAAGTCCACCCCACGGCCATAATATATATTTAATTTTCACACCTGTTACAAAATACCCATTTTATTGTTGACAGAATTAGAAAAGCAAGGCATTGTTTTTGCACCGATATCGTCACCCCCAGTGAGTTCCAAGGGGAGATAATACAATATTTAATTACTTGCGTTTCCCTTCGTGAACAATAGAATAGATGAAAATAGTAGATAAGCGTGTTGCATTGTGTTTAGATGGAAGGGAAATTTGGAGTTTTTATGAGTGGGGGAATATTGTTGTTGGTTATGGTTGTAAATTTTCAGTCTATCGGGATTAGGGGTGGCTCTGTAATAATAATAATCATAATATTATACGT
>NC_088370.1:25059565-25062065 GCF_034508935.2 Berghia stephanieae | reverse complement strand
TAGATTATTTTATTACTCAAATACAATAGCAGTAAGTTCTTTCGATAAATGATTTCTGTAGCAAAACATGTTCATTTTCTTTAAATTTTAGGATGTACAAGAGAGATTTGAATAAGAAAAATGTTGGTTGTATCGTAACGATTTTCCTATAGTTGGTGAGGAAGGGGTTAAGGTCACGCATAGTTTTGTATTTGGTACGTTATATCTGGCTGGTGGATGTTGTGAGTTTTTTTAAAAACTAAACGCAAGGCATCCATTTTTCTGACTTGTTTGTTTTAGTTTCGGTGACCGTGGCTTGGTATAGATAGTATGCGCTTGGCTAAGAATTTCACAACATTGCCATCCGGAAGAATAACGGACCAACACACAAAACTATGTATAGCCTTAAACGTTTATAGTCTGGTTAATACAGTTTAGTGAGAATTACTCATAAACGCGGATGGCAAAAACAAAAACAAAGTCCAGAGTGACGTCAATTTTATTCTTTCTATGCTAGACGTGCTTCTAAATCTTGTTTATTCAACGGACAATGTTCCTTCTTCCGGCAATTGCATTTATTGGTGGGTAGATTTTGGTCTTGTCAATCGTTTTTCAACATGTTTTTTTTTTTTTTTTTTTTTTTTTTTTGGTGGCTGGAAATTATTTGTTCTTTGTTATTATATAATGTTGAAAGAGAATTTAAATTTACCGCATTAGTTGAGCTCATAATTTTCCTCAAATTTCAGCATCAGATTCAACCCGACATATTATTAAAGTGAAATTTATTTTTTTTTTAAATTATTTGGGGGGGGGGGGGGGGGCAGGTACAACGTTCCCATTGATTAGCGAGTTGAGGACTTGATTACACACGATCTCGTTCCCAACCTGCAATGATCGACGAACGACGTGAAAGAAAAACGACGATTTGTCCTAAGACTCTGAGTGAGGACAGGTCTTTGTTTTCATCCACGTAGTTCGTCGATCATTGGATGTTGGGAATAGATCGTGTGTAATGACGGACCGAAAACTATTAAAATTATCTTATTTGGAACATAGGAGCAATGTAAGTGTTCTGGACGAAGTAAAAGAACTGGCAGGAAGGCAAGAACCACTACTTGCAATGGTAAAGAGAAGGAAATTGTCTTGGTTTGGTCACCTCGTAAGACACGAAAGCTTATGCAAGACAATATTGCAGGGCACAGTAGAAGGTTGCCGAAGAAGAGGAAGGCAGAGGAAAGTGTGGCAGGACAACATTAAAGATTGGACAGGATTGACGTGGAACAATCTAATGAGGAATGCCCAAGACCGTGATGAGTGGCGTCTGCATCTCGAGAGTCCCCCTGGAACGTAGTAGTTACAAGAAATGAAGTGAGTTGGAAAGTGCCAGAAGACAACAGAGACTAAAACCTTCGCGGCGGCGATGGGGGCTCGAACCCGCGACCTTACTGGTACGACAACTCCGCCTGGCCGGGGAGATCGTGACTCTACCGTATGAGCTATCCACGACCTCAATTTAAAAAAAAGTCGCTTAAAACCGTAGTCTAACTAGAGCCTTCTCTCCCTGACTTCTTGAGGTCACGGGTTCAACACACACAAACTCGCGAAGTAATTTAACCAGCATTTCAGCTTAATAGCCGTTATTCTCAACCCAAACATGTAATAAAGAAACGATTGAGACATTGAGAATGCTCCGGTATTTGGGGTTAAATTTTAATTCAGAAAAGTGTAGTAGTTTGCTTCGTTAATACATGTTTTACAGTCCGTGGATTCTATCTGCTCAGTATTCACTGACAAGACTGAAAAAAAATTCGCATTTAAAATTTTGGCCAGGAAACTCGTCCTTCAAATATCGATCAAGAGATTGGCGAAGTCCCAGGTTTGATAATTTTTTGGTCATTTAAATCGGTCGATATTGTAAGATTAAGTTTTCTGGCCAAAATTTTAAATACCGTACATGGTTTTTTATTTTCTTTTTCAAAGTACATTAGTTGAATTTGGCGTTGTTTGGAAAAGCGGCTGCAGCCTGAACATCATTAGTATCAACAGCTGTTTCCTTTATGGACTTGTGTAGGGCTGTCAAGCACACTGATTTATTACTATGATTAACATTGGATTATCCACTCTCTCCCCCCCCTTTCTCTCTCTTCTTCTTTTCTCCTCTACTCTCTCTCATCTCCCCTCTCTCCCCCCCCCCCCCCCCCCTCCTCTCTCTCTCTCCCTCTCTCTCTCTTCTCCTCTCTCTCTCTCTCACTCTCTCTCTCACCCCCATCTCCTCTCTTTCTCTTCTTCTTTCTTTCTCTCTCTTCTCTCTTTTCTCTCCTTCTTCTCTCCTCTCTCTCTCACTATCTCTCTTATTTCTCATCTCTTTCCTCTTTCTTCTCTCTTCTATCTATCTCTTGAATCCTCCTCTGTTTTTTCTCTCTTATCTTCTCTTCTCTCTTCTCTTCTCTCATCTCTTTCCTTCTCTTCTCTCTCTCATTTTCTTCTTTCTCCTCTTTCTGTTGTTTTTCTGTCGTTTTTG
>NC_088370.1:25052065-25054565 GCF_034508935.2 Berghia stephanieae | reverse complement strand
CGTTGTTTTGCTGCCGAGTGGTGACTAGTTTTGATGTGTAGTGTGATGTGCTCTCGTGTATATGTTATGAGTGTCTCTGTGTGTGTGTGTGTGTGTGTGTATGTATGTGTGTGTGTGCGTGTAGGTGTGTTGTGTGTTGTGTGTACATGTGTGTATGATATTGTAGTGGAATGTGGTGCGGCGGGGGGGGGGGGGGGAGGGAAGAGGGGGAGGGAGGGTTATAATGGGGTCGGGAGGGGGGGGGAAGGGGGGGGGGAGGGAAGGGGGGGGAGGAAAGGGGGGGGAAGGAAAGGGGGGGGGGGGGGAAGGGTTATTTGGCCTTTTGCGTTTTGAGCTTGAATTTGTTAGAGTGTCTGCACATTGTCATCAGTTCAGATCTTTTGTTTAAGGTGCTATTGTTTCTGTGGTTGTGTAGTAAAATCTCCAGTTTCTCTGTCAGGCATAAATTGCATTTTCTGGCACCGCATCTGTAGGGGCTGCTTTGCTTGACGACCTCCCAGGTTATTGTTGGTGTTTTTTGTGTGTTTATTTGTTCCCAATAGTGCATTGCTAATTTGGTGCTTTTTGCTTTACTTTCGTGTGTTATGGAGGCTTTGTGGTTGTTGTATCGTGTTTTGAATGGGGGTTCTGTGCTGCCGATGTATTGTGCTGCGGTGTTATCAGTGGACGAACCCCTTTCCACTTGCCCTGTGGGTTCCATTCGAGAGCCTGCTTGGTTATATTACAGGGCTCTTTCCGCAGGGTATGGCCACTGACCTGGACATCCATTTGTTCTTGGTTTGTTCTTGTCCAAAGGTCAACATTTGGCACTTTGTCAAACCATTTCAACCTGAGTATTTGTCGAAGAATATTTCTATATATATATATATATATATATATATATATATATATATATATATATATATATATTATATATATATTATGTATAATGCTTTATTGATCGTTTCGGAAATGATCCCATGTGTTACATCATCGCAGTGAAAATTATATTAGATACTATCAGCGAAGTTATTAAAGCGTGGAGAGACATTATTAGATAAGCACATAAATAGATAAATAAATAAATAAATATATGAATAAATAAAGGACAAAATAAAATTAATTAGATAGAAAAGAAAACTCTTGAATAAAAATAAAATATCATTTTATGTGTATGATGAGCGGTAAATGCATTTTAGATGGACAAATAATTAATTTCTTTTTATATATATATATATTATATATAATATATATATATATATTATATATATATATATATATACCCACATACAGTAATAATTTGGATGAGAGTCCATGAGATTTTTCTTGATTGGCCGAGATAGATCAACTACCATGTGAAGTGACAGCGGTTTGTTAGTGTTGCTGTGCTACCTTGTGGTATGACACTAGCTTTCGGATCAGAAGGTCCTGGGTACGAGTCCCGTTCTGGTGTATTGTTAAGTCCTTGGAAAAGGCTCTTTACTCACATTCTCTCATCTTACTCAGGTGTAAAATGAGTACCTGGCTGTTAACAACGCTGTCTCTGTCGGGGGAAAAAAGTAAAATCGCCTCATGTTTATTCCTATTTATTATTAAGTGTTGTTGTTCGATTAGGGCCCATTGCAACGTGGGTTGAGCACGTTTAATGGATATCGATATAATACGATGCTTTCATCTCTTTGTATTTATTAAACGAGTTATTTTTAGTTTGCCCGATTTTAAAGTAATTTTAGGTTTGTGGACCGGCTAGTGAGTAGTAGTGATCAAGGAAACAAGTGATTCAATTGGTTGAACTGTTGAATACATCTCACGATTTGTTTTCTTTTGCGGCCAAAGACTTGTCTTTTGACGTCATTTGTTGGTCAGTATCAGCGTAGCCAGAGTAAAGTTATGGCCTGACACTGACCAAAAAATGACGTCAAAATGCCAGTCTTTTGCCACACAAGAAAACAAATCGTGAGTTGTATTCAATAGTTCAACCAATGAAATAACTTGTTTCCATGAGCTCTACTAACAACAACTCACTAGGCGTTGCAAAAAACAAATAATGAACGTCAAATTGCCAGTCCTTTTGGATTTCAGTATCAGGCTATAACATAACGATGGCTACGGTCTGACACTGATCGTAGCAATCGTTAACTTATAGCCTGACACTGACCAAAACATGACGTCAAAAGACCAGTCTTTGTCCACGACGCACGATTTGTTTTCTTTTGTGGCCAAAGACTTGTCTTTTGACGTCAATTTTTGGTCAGTGTCAGGCTAAAAGTTAACGATGGCTACGCTAGAACCCACTAGGATTTACAGTTTGAAGTCATTTTTTAGGTTTGTGCAACGTCTAGTGAGTTGTCGTTAGTGGAGCTCAATGGAACGAGTGATTGGGTGACCTATTAAATACAACTCACAATTTGTTTTCTTTTGCGGCCAAAGACGTACTTTTTTGTTGTTGTCGGTGTTAGGCTACAAGTAAACGATGATGCGATGGCTGCGGTCCTTGTATCAGGCTATAAGTTAACATGGC
>NC_088370.1:25037065-25047065 GCF_034508935.2 Berghia stephanieae | reverse complement strand
GAGTTTGAAACGAATATTTTAATTGTGTTCGTGGATAGCTCACACGGTAGAGCCACGCTCTCACCTGCCAGGCGGAGTTGTCGTACCAATAAGGTCGCAGGTTCAAACCCCACCACCGCCGCGAAAAATTTTTATTCTCTATTGTCTTCTGGCACTTTTCTATTCACTTCATATCTTGTTGTTACCAACATAAGTGCCTGCTCCACTCACTTTTCTGAATTAAAAATTCACCCCATACACCGGAGCATACTCAATGTCTCAATCGTTTCTATGTTATATGTTTGTGTTGAGAATATTGGCTGTTAAGCTTAACTGCTGGTCAAAATTATTCGCGATGGTGGTGTACGAACGAATCGGCGGTCTCAAGAAGTGGGTGAGAGAGGGATCTAGTAATGACTTTGAGTTTGAAACGAATATTTTAATTGTGTTCGTGGATAGCTCACACGGTAGAGCCACGCTCTCACCTGCCAGGCGGAGTTGTCGTACCAATAAGGTCGCAGGTTCAAACCCCACCACCGCCGCGAAAAATTTTTATTCTCTATTGTCTTCTGGCACTTTTCTATTCACTTCATATCTTGTTGTTACCAACATAAGTGCCTGCTCCACTCACTTTTCTGAATTAAAAATTCACCCCATACACCGGAGCATACTCAATGTCTCAATCGTTTCTATGTTATATGTTTGTGTTGAGAATATTGGCTGTTAAGCTTAACTGCTGGTCAAAATTATTCGCGATGGTGGTGTACGAACGAATCGGCGGTCTCAAGAAGTGGGTGAGAGAGGGATCTAGTAATGACTTTGAGTTTGAAACGAATATTTTAATTGTGTTCGTGGATAGCTCACACGGTAGAGCCACGCTCTCACCTGCCAGGCGGAGTTGTCGTACCAATAAGGTCGCAGGTTCAAACCCCACCACCGCCGCGAAAAATTTTTATTCTCTATTGTCTTCTGGCACTTTTCTATTCACTTCATATCTTGTTGTATGAGTTAACTTGCGCTTTTCCTGTGTGTGACCATGGAATGGGAGCGATCTTTTTTATGTTTACGTCCAACCAAGTCATCAATAACATGATTTGTTGCTGTCCAACGATTGGATGTTTCTTCAGAAATGTAAACACGCTGCTTTATTTATGAAAGTTGTAATTATTACCCATGTGTCAAGCTGAACAAAATGACCAATCGGGATTTTAGATATTTCAAAAACTGTGAACACTTTTCACTATGTGGGTCATTTTGAGCAAATTATTCCAATGCGACCAATGACCTCGAGCACATGAAAATTTAATATAGATCATGCCCATTGGTAGATAGGTGGTTATTGGTGTGTGAGCACCATTTCTATCATAGGACTTTCGAGTACAATTGTTATATGAGTATTATAATATGCAATAGCTCGTGACTGCAAGGTGCCCGTAAATTCGCGAAGGATAATAACAATATTACCATTTGAGTGTCATCTACAGAAGAACGAAATTGACGTCAGACAGATCTTTGTTATTGACTTTAGACAGCCATTTTGGGGATTAAATCTCACTATTATTCTATCAACCAGACTATAAACCTTCGAGGTTACACATAGTTTTGTGTGTTGGTTACCACCTATTGGAAAATCGTCACAGTTGTTACACTGCAACCTTCACTTTTCTCATCCAGATTTTATTTATTTTCGCTGTAGCTATAAAAACTTGACATTCTGTAATCGAGTTCATATTATTGTCGAACAATATTATGTATTGAATGTGCTTGTTGCTTTTCTGTTTGAGTAAGAAATGTCTGTTTTGTGTTGGGTGGGTGTGAAGTTTTGGGGAAAATTTTGAAAATGGCTGGTAAGGAGAGGGTTCATTCCAATGTGTGGATTTCGTGAGTACTTTACCTAAACGCATAGCATTAATATTATATGCCTTGTGAGTACAATTATTATATGAGTATTTGCGCGACTGTGTGTTCTAGTAGTATGACACTCGCTTTCGGATCGGAAAGTCCTGGATTCGAGCCTCGCTCGGCGCAAAGTTGAGTCCTTGGAGAAGGCTCTTTACTCACATTCTCTCGCCGTACTTAGGTGTAAATGAGTACCTGGCCGTTAACAGTGTTGTCTCTGTCCAAAAAAAATTGAAACATCGCCTCACAGGCGTCATGTCCCGGTCTAAATGTTAAATGTTGCTGTTGACCAGGGACCCCACATTTAGTGGAAAATGCGCTATATAAAAGCCCCATTTTTTTATTTGCTACATTAGAGATCGCAAGGTACCCGGAAATACGCTTAGTATAATACTTGTCGCGTTATCTATAGAGTGCTGCCCAATAGGATCCAATAGTCTGATGTCACATCCTTCCAGCACCCAGCAGCTTGGTTGTAAACAAAGAAAATCGGTACTTTTTATTCTTCATGTTGGCTAGAACTTTTTCACATGTTATGTGATCAGAATGTATAAAAGTCAAAACTTGATCAGAGTTATGTTTTTCTCCTCTGGATACACTTTTATGCTCGTCGGAGAAGTATTTCATAAGGGAGGTGATGGAGATAATGGCGTCCGCCATGGTTCCAATAGTTTAGAACCAGTTGCTATGCGTCATTACGAGGGAAGCGACGTCACGACTGTTGAACCCGATTCACGCAGAAAATCAACTTTATTATACACGTTGAGAGAATACACGGTAAATTAAAAGTAAGCTTTTATATAGCGCAATACCCACTAAACGTGCTCAAAGCGCTTTACAAGGGGCCTCTGGCTAACAGCAACACTTAACAAGCACATAAGACGTGACATCACGCCTGTTAGGCGATAATGCCTTTTTTTCGGACATAGGCAGCGCTGTTAACGGCCAGGTACTCATTTTACACCTGAATTCGATGAGAGAATGTGAGTAATAAAGAGCCTTTTCCAAGGACTCAGCTATGCGCGGAGAGAGGCTCCAACCCAGAACCTTCCAATCCGAAAGCGAGTGTCGTATCACAAGACCTCTTAAACAGCACGCGGCAATCATGGCAAATTAAAACAAACAAACAAACAAACTGTGTAGATAGAAGAAGTCGACAAACACAAGACAGTTTACTGATGTCCCCTTGCCGGAGCAACGAATGCAGCAAAACAGAGTGTCTGAATAGAACCGGAAGTAGGAACGACGGCACGCACCGCGTCTCAAAGGGCAGACGGAAGCGATGGACATGCTCAGCCCGTAAACACATCAATAAATTAGGAATTATGTTTTCTTTCTCAGACGGGCCGTAGCCATCGTTAACTTATAGCCTGACACTAGAACGAACCAGGACTTATACTTTGACGTCATTTTCTAGGTTTTTTTGCAATGCCCAGCGAGTTGTCGTTAGTAGTGCTCATGGAAACAAGTGGTCCCATTGGTTGAACTATTGAATACAACTCACGATTTGTTTTCATTTGTGGCCAAAGACTTGTTTTTTGACGTCATTTTTAGTGTCAGGCTATAGTTAACGATGGCGATGGACGGACTCAGTGAGTAGCCACGTACTCTGATGGAATAGAAGGAACACAATTGACGTCACTGTGCTCTTTATTATTGTTTTTAGCCAGGGCATTTTTATGAGTAAATCTCACTAAATGTGCGATTAAGTGGTCTTTAGTGGTATGACACTCGCTTTCGGATCGGAAGGTCCCGGGTTCGAGCCTCGCTCCGCGAATAATTGAGTCCTTGGAAAAGGCTCTTTACTCACATTATCTCACCGTACTCAGGTGTAAAATGAGTACCTGGTCGTTAACAGCTTTGTCTGTGTCTGAAAAAGTGTAGTATTGCCTCACAGGTGTCTCGTTATACATGTTACCTGTTGGTCAGGGACCCCTGCAGAGCGCTTTGGGCACGTTTAGTGGATATTGGGCTATTTTAAAAAAATCTAAAGTTTTAAATTGTATCAATCAGACTATAAACCCTTAAAATTACAAACAGTTTTACGAAAGCCATGCTCATGCACCCCATGGCTCAATGAGGACTAAGTAAGTTGCGGAGTACGCCCATTACGACAATGGGACCATAACAATTTGGGTTATCAGACTTTACAATAAGCACACGTTGCTCTAACACAATGTAATTAAATAAGAGATTCTCTTGCATTCTTGACTGAATTCCATTTTGTCACAATAATTGATAATAATAATGATAATGATAATAATATTAATAATAATAACAATAGCAATAATACCAGCCATTACAATAATTATCATTGCGATCCCGGTCACCGCCACAATCGAGTTTTTATGAACATATTAATTCTGTATCATTAGAACTAATTGTCATTCGTTAATTATTATCGTCATTATCATTTCATTAATGAATGGAGATTAATGAAGAGTTAATGAGAATCAAGCCACAAATAGATAGATAGATATCGGATTGTGGTTGGAATTGCAATGCACCGATTTTCAAAGGTCTCAGAACTTACTAGGCCACTTTGAAGAAACAAGTGGTTTGGGGTTGTTTTTTCTTTTTGTTGTTTTTTTTTTGTTGTTGTTGTTGTTGTTTGTTGTTGTTTTGGTGGTGGTGGGGGTTTTGTAGTGGGGATTTTTTGTGGTTTTTCAGTGTATGTGTGTGTGTTTTCTTTTGTGTTTTTTTACACAAAATTGTATGTGTATGTGTGTGTGTTTGTTTGTATGTGTGTGTGTGTGTGTTTGCAAAAACACATTAAAAATTTGGGCCAGAAAAAACAACCTTCAAGTGTCGATCTACATCAGTGACCCTCCGTCATCGTGCCCGGGGATCAGATATTTGACTGTTTTGGCCAAATTCTGGCCAAATTTTAAATCAGTTTATTCCAGAGTATAGCAATATTTTTTCTGTCTTTCTCATTCATACGGAGAGATGAAACACTGATAAGGAAGGCTCTGCGATGGACACCCCCAAGGAAAGAGGAAGCGAGGCCGCCCCAAGGAGACTTGGATACCGTACCGTAGAGAGGGACCTAAAACAAACAGAGATGTCTGTCCCTGGAGATGTCCCCAAGAATAGCTGCTGACAGGACCAACGTACACCAGCCCGATATACTTGCAACACACAAAACTATTTGTAACCTTGATCGTTTATAGTCTGATTGATAGAATTTAGTGAGAACGTATCATTTAAACGGCTGTCTATAGATAGTATGCGCTTGTCTAAGGAGTTTACAGCATTGCCATCCGGAAGTATCACTGACCAACACACAAAACTATTTGTAACCTTGATCGTTTATAGTCTGGTTAATACAGTTTAGTGAGAATTACTCATAAACGCGGATGGCAAAAAACAATAACAAAGACCTGAGTGACGCCAACTTCGAACTATCTATAAAACAGTAACAAAGAGCTGAGTGACGTCAATTTCGTTCCTTCTATTCGACAGAGTTCCCGACCGCTGTGAGTTCGTTGAACTTTCTTTGTTAAAAATAACTTTATGAAAAATGGATGACGTGAAAAAAATTTCTTTTGTTTTTCGTTACTCCGGTCACAGCTGTAAAAATATAAAGAATGATTTATATCTCTATTCTGCCACCCTCTGGAATAACACGTATTTAAAAATTTAGCCAGAAAACTCATCCTTCAAATAATCCATCGATTAAAATTACCCTCGTCTTGGCCAAAAAAAAATCTCAAACCTGGGACTTCGAAGAAGTCCCGGTTTGAGAGTTTTTGCCAAGATGAGGGTCATTTTAATTGATTGATCTAAGAAGGATTATTTTTCTGGCCAAATTTTAAATCAGTTTATTCCAGAGTAAAGCAATATTTTTTCTTTCTTTCTCATTCATACGGAGAGAAGTCAAATTATTATCGAATGTTAAAAAAAAAACAAAACAACTTAAGCTTTTATATAGCGCAATAACCACTAAATGTGCTCAAATCGCTTTACAAAGGGCCCCTGACCAACAGCAACACGTAACATGTAAAACGAGACATGACTCCTGTTAGGTGATAATATTACAATTTTTCGGACAGAGACAACGCTGTTAATGGCCAGTTACTCATTTTACACCTGATTACGGTTAGACAATGTGAGTAAAGAGCCTTTTCCAAGGACTGAACTATGCGCCGAGCGAGGCTCGAACCCAGGACCTTCGGATCCGAAAGCGAGTGTCATACCACAAGACCACACAACTATCAGTGTAACACAATGTAACTATCAATTCGTTGAGATAAAATTGATAGGTGCGCGCGCGCTCTACTTGTGTGAGTAGTAGGCGGATAAGTAGGAATATTATGGATGTGTATTTATGACAGTACGAGTGCCCCTGCGTGAATTCTTCTCTTGTGTTTTGACGTCCATCAATAAGTCAATTTGTCTCTATTATCTGTGTGACTGTCTTCTCTTTTCCAAGTGGAATCGGAGGTCACCGATATCAACTTGGAATTGGGAGTCACCGATATCAACTTGGAATCGGGAGTCATCGATATCAACTTGGAATCGGTGACTCCCGATTCCAAGTTGATATCGATGACTCCCGATTCCAAGTTGATATCGATGACCCTTGATTCCAAGTTGATATCGATGACCCTTGATTCCAAGTTGATACCGGTGATGACCCCCGATTCCAAGTTGATATCGGTGACTCCCGATTCCAAGTTGATATCGGTGACCCTCGATTCCAAGTTGATATCGGTGACCCTCGATTCCAAGTTGATATCGGTATTGCTCGATTCCAAGTTATAGTCGAATGTGTGAATTTTTTAATTAATTAATTTATTTATTTATTTATTTATTTATTTATTTATTTATTTATTTATTTATTTAAACCAATCGGAATTGTGTCGTAAACCACAAGAGACGAAAGGAGACCTTCGAATGCAGATAATATGTATCTCATTAGACAAACGCTATAATTTGTCATCATGGGTACTAAAGACATACCTCTGACTACTGAACATGTCTTGAAAATGTTGTTTGTAATGGTGTGTTTGTGTCTGAGTGTGTGTGTGTGTGTGCGCGCGCGCGCGTGTTGAGTGCTTTGGTGTGTGTGTGTGTGTGTGTGTGTGTATGTATGAGTGTGTGCTGATGACAGCTGTTATGTGTGTATGTGTTTGTTTGTTGGTGTTGAGTGTGTGGTGTGTATGAATGTGTGTGTTGTTGAGTGCAATGGTGTGTGTGTGTGTGTATTGTTGAGTGTTATGGTGTGTGTGTGTGTGTGTTTGTGTGCGTGTTGTTGAGGCAATGGTATGCATGTGTGCGTGTTGTTGAGTGCTATGGTGAGCGCGGTATGTGTATGCTTTTGAGTGCTATGATTTGTGTATGTGTGTTCTGTTGAGTGTATGATGTGTGTATGTGTGCTAGGGTCTGTGTGTGTGTATTGGTGTTTGCTTTCGAGTGCTATGGTGTGTGCGTATGTGTTGCTGTTGAGTGTATGTTATGGTGTGTTGCGTTGTGTGTGTTTGTGTGCTGTCGAGTGCTGTGTGGTGCGTGCGTGTGTGTGTGTGTGTATCTGTGTGTGCTGTTTAGTGTTATGGTTTGTGTGTTCTGGTTTGTATGTGTGTATGCGTATTGTTGAGTGTAATGATGTGTGTTTGCGCCGTTGAGTGTTATTGTTTGTGTGTTTGTGTGTGTCTGTGAGTGTGTGTGTGTGTGCTGTTGAATGCAATGACGTGTGCAGCCAGTGTGCAATCAGTGTGCATGTGGTGATGAGATGGCCCCGGGGGGGTGGGGGGGGGAGGAGTTGTTGGGAAGGGAGGGGGGGGGGGATGACCTTTGAAATAAGTCATCATTCTCACATTCTTGAATTTTCCTTTGTTTAGCCCATCGATCTGATCGGCGTCTTGGCGGAATGGGAGAGCTGATCAATATCCCCGATGACGAGTGGGAGAAAGAGGGAAGGAAAGAGAGAAAGAGGGGGGGTGGGGAGGGAAGAGAGAAAGAGGGAAGGAAAGAGGGCGGAAATGTCCCGTCCTACATGTTAAATGTTGCTGTTGACCAGGGACCCCTTGTAAAGCGCTTTGAGCACATTTAGTGAATATTGCGCTATTTAAAGCTCAGTTTAAATTCAATTTAAACGAGAGAAAGAGGGAGGGGAAAGAGAGAAAGAGGGAGGGAAAGAGAGAAAGAGGGAGGGAAAGAGGGCGGAAATGTCCTGTCCTACATCTTAAATGTTGCTGTTGACCAGGGACCCCTTGTAAAGCGCTTTGAGCACATTTAGTGAATATTGCGCTATATAAAGCTCAGTTTAAATTCAATTTAAACGAGAGAAAGAGGGAGGGAAAGAGAGAAAGAGGGAGGGAAAGAGTGAAAGAGGGCGTCAAAGAGAGAAAGAGGGAGGGAAAGAGAGAAAGAGGGAGGGAAAGAGTGAAAGAGGGAGGGAAAGAGAGAAAGAGTGAGGGAAAGAGGGAGATTTGGCGTCAAAAAGAGAAAGAGGGAGGGAAATAGGGAGGGCAAGAGGGAGGGAAAGAGAGAAAGAGGGCGGCAAAGAGAGAAAGAGGGAGGGAAAGAGGGAGGGAAAGAGAGAAAGCCGGGGGGAAAGAGAGAAAGAGTGAGGGAAAGAGGAAGAGAGGACGTCAAAAAGAGAAAGAGGAAGGGAAAGAGGGAGGGAAAGAGGGCGGCAAAGAGAGAAAGATGAGGGAAAGAGGGAGAGAGAACGTCAAAAAGAGAAAGTGGAAGGGAAAGAGGGAGGGAAAGAGGGCGGCAAAGAGAGAAAGAGGGAGGGAAAGAGAGAAAGAGGGAGGGATAGAGGGAAAGAGGGAGGGAAAGAGAGAAAGAGGGAGGGAATGAGAGAAATAGGGAGGAAAGAGGGAAAGAGGGAGAGAAAGATTGAGTGGAAGGAGAATCGACTTTAAATGAGGAGAGAGGAAATACAGGGAGATGAGACGGAGTGATGGAGAGAAAGAATGTCATAGAAAGAGGAAAGAAATATAGTGTGTGTGTGTGTGTGTGTGTGTGTGTCTGCATGTGTGTGTGTGTTAGAGAGGCAGAGAGAGAGTGAGAGAGAGAGAGAGAAAGGAAGGGAGAGAGGGAAAATTAGAGAGGGTAAAAGAAAATGCGAGAGAGAGACACAGAGAGAGAGAGAGAGAGAGAGAGAGAGAGAGAAAGAGAAAATGATAGGGAGAGAGAGGGGAAATGAGAGAGGGTGAAAGAAAATGAGAGAGAGAGAGAGAGACAGAGAGAGTGAGAGAGAGTTGGACACAGACGGAAAGAGAGAGAGAGAGAGAGAAAGAGGAAATGAGAGAGAGGGGGAGAGAGAGGGAGAGAGAGAGAGAGAGAGAGAGAGAGAGAGAGAGGGGGGGGGGAAAGAGGGACAGAGGGACAGAGAGAGAGAGAATTAGTTAAAAGAACCACGGATAACGTAAAAGCAGAAAGGCTTCAAATGAAAGTCACGAATTGACCAAGTGTTTCAGACTTGTGCATCTCCTCACCGTACTCAGATGAACAATGAGTACCTGGCTCATAATATCGTTGTCACTCACGTGTAGTACGCACACACAGACACACACACACACACACACACACACATACATACATACATTCATATACATACACACGAACAGGCACACTCTTACACCAAGCATTTTGTATTTTCATCGAATGTATCTGAGTAAATAAAAGGACCATTTTGATGACGTCATGATGACGACAACATCACATACTACGATGAATACACAAACATTAGCTGCCCGCTGGTATTTTTCTGACAAATATAAAAATAAACAACACACCTTCACAAACAAACAAACAAACTTCACAAACACACACAAACACACACACACACACACAAATAAACACACACACGTTGACATAAAACAAGTTTTTGTGCGGGTATGTGTCTAGAGGTATGACACTCGCCTTCAGATCGGAAGGTCTAGGGTTCAATCCCGCTCTGAGCGGCGCAGTTGAGTTGTTTGAAAAAGCTCTTTACTCACATTCTCTCATCGTACTCAAGTGTAAAATGAGTACGCCATGTCCTGTCCGTTATGTTAAGTTGTGCTGTTGTACCCCATGTAAAGCGCTTTGAGCACGTTTAGTGGACATCGCGCTCAAGTTTCATCAAATTTCTCTTTTTTCAGAATACCAAAATCTGCTGAGCGGG
>NC_088370.1:25022065-25032065 GCF_034508935.2 Berghia stephanieae | reverse complement strand
CCGTTCTTTTAGCTACACTGCCCGACATAGCCGCACATAATTTATTGTAATATTTACGTTTGGTGCTTACGTCGTTTTACCAAAAAGACGGGCAGTGTAGCTTAAAGAACGGGCAAATAACATGCATACTCTCACCGTACTCAGGCGTAAAATAAGTACCTGGCCGTTAACAGCGTTGTCTCTACCCAGGACTTTCCGTTCCGAAAGCGAGTGGTATACTGCTGGACCACGACATAACCGCTCATAATGTATTGTTTACGTTTGGTGCTTACGTCGTTTTACCAAAAAGACGGGCAGTGTAGCTAAAAGAACGGGCAAATAACATGCACGAGATCCTTGTTTCTCGTAATCGATGGCAGGGAAAGAACAGGCACGATGGAGAGAAAGGGGGAAAAATGCTTTTGTGCTTTTAATTGGAAATCGACCAGGGCAGCGTGGATGATTCCGTTCATATGTAAATGTTGCTGCTCGAAGCTCGAAGAAATAAATATAAATAACAGTGTGAAATTGAATGTAAGCTTCAATTAAATATACGAAAAACAGATAAAATTTACGTTTCGGGTTTTCCTCTTTATCAACAAAAAAAAAAAAAACAGGATGAATGAAACACTACAGACGAATGAGATAATGTGGTGGTGGCGTTGGTTGTTGAGATGAATAAACAAAATAAAGTGGAGATTTTTCTTTTGCCTCTCTGTCCACCTGGCAGTGATTGGATAGCTGGGTCTGTTGGTTCTGGTGGAAAGTACTTTGCAGTAGCCAATTAGTCTAGATATTATTAATACCCTTATATAATGCGACTATTTGGTCTAGTGGTATGACACTACTCGTTTTCGGATCGGAAGGTTCTGAGTTCGAGCCTCGCTCGACGAATGGTTGAGTCCTTGGAAAAGGCTCTTTACTCACATACGTTCAAATAGAGTAAAATAAGAACCTGGCCGTTAACAGCCTTGTCTATCCGAAAAATTGTAATGTATATCGCCGTCATGTCCCGTCCTACTGTTAAGTGTTGCTGTTTCTATTGTAAAGCGCTTTGAGCACATTTAGTGGATATTGTGCTATATAAAAGCTCATTCTTTTTTTTCATGTTATAAAAACCCGGGAGAAATCCAAACTACATGAACCTAGTGGTTCTGAATGACTACACCTTAATAGACTTATAATCAAAAGATAAATGTAGTAAGACCTTATGTAATGACAACGCAATTATAAACACCATAAGCGTGTACTACCGTAGCCATCGTTAACTTATAGCCTGACACTGACCAAACAAATGACGTTAAAAGACAAGTCTTTGGCCACAAAAGAAAACAAATCGTGAGTTGTGTTCAATAGTTGAAACAATGGGATCACTTGTTTCCATGAGCATTACAAACGACAACTCACAAAAATGATTAAAAGATGTAAATCCAAAATTTTCACCTTCCAACTGATTATGTCTTGCACTTTCACAATACTCATCAACTATGACTGAATCACACAATTCTCAGCACGCTTCATTTGGAATGCGAGGCTTACTACTACTACTACTACTACTACTACTACTACTACTACTACTACTACTACTACTAATACTACTACTACTACTACTACTACCACTACTACTATCTACCTACTACTACTACTACTATACTACTATACTACTACTACTAACTACTACTACTATACTACTACTACCTACACTACTACTACATACCTACTACTACTACTACTACTACTACACTACTCCTACTACTACTACTACTAACTACTACTACTACTACTACTACTACTACTACTACTACTATACTACTAACTAACTAACACACAACTACTACTACTACTACTAATACTACTACACTACTACTACTACTACATACTACTACTTACTATATACTACTACTACTACTACTACAACAACAACATACTCTACACTACTACTACTACACTACTACTATATACTACTACTCTACTAACTACTACTCTACTACTACTACACAACAACTTACTACTATCTATACTACTACTATCTACTTTACTACACACTATTACTACTACTACTACCATACTTACTACTCTACTAACACTACTACTACTACTACTACTACTACTACTATCTACTACTACTACTACCTTACTACATAATACTACTACTTACTAATACTACTACTACTATACTACTACACTACTACTACTACCACCATTACCACTACTACTACTACTACTACTACACTACTACTACTACACACACTCTATACTACTACTACTACTACTACTACTACTACTACTACTACATACTACTACTACTATACTACTACTACTACTACTACACTACTAGTACAACTACTACTACTACTACTATACTACTACTACTACTACTCTACTACTACTACACTATACTACACACTACTATACTACTACTACTACTACTACTATACTACTACTACTACTACTACTACTACTACTACTACTACTATACTACTACTACTATACTTACTACTACTACTACTAACTGACTACTTACTACTAACTACTACTATACTACTACTTACTACTTACTATATCTATACTACTACTACTACTACTACTACATATATGCTATGCGATACTACTACACTACTACTATCTACTACTACTACACTACTATACTACTACTATACTTCTACACTACTACCACTACTACTACAACTACAACTACTACTACTACTACTACTACTACTACTACTACTACTACTACTACTACTACTACTACTACTACCACTACAACAACAGTATATTTAAACTCTAAGATTACAACAACAAAATCAAAATCTTAGAACCATCATTGAGATTCGAACCTGGTACTCATGATTCAAAAGCGAGTGACTTTCACTACTACACCAACAGCCCATCTGTCGTGCTCTGTGGGCGTGTGTGTGTGTGTGTGTGTGTGTGTGTGTGTATGTGTGTCTTCTCATGAGTCTGGTCTGCGTGTTTGTAAGCGAGGTCGGGGGGTGGGGGAAATGGATATGTTTCTAATACCCACATAACTTCAATGCGTTTTCTGTCGTACTGTGACAAATAACCTTTCCTGATTTTGGTCAGATCTTTTTTTTTAATCTTCTTATCTCGATTAATTTAGATAATTTCAAACTATCAAGGAATTCTTAGGTTTAACTATTCGATTAAAAAAAAAAAGATTTTAGCACGTCGAACTATATTTTAAGTTTTAAACAAATCTGGCCCAAAAAAGATTTGGGAAAATTCGTTTTTTCCAGTCGGATATTTTCTCCTCTAGAATATCGATTAGAAAGAAAGCTGATGTATTCTAAAATTTAGAAAATACGTATTTAAAGTTTTGGTCAGAAAACTCGTCCTTTTAAGTTTTAAGCAAATTTGGCCAAAAAAAAAATAGGAAAAGACGTTTTTACAAGTCGGATATTTTCACCTCTGGAATATCGATTGGAAAGCTGCCGTAATCTAAAAGAAAAAAAATACGTATTTAAAATTTTAGCCAGAAATCTCGACCTTCGAATATCGATCGATTAAAATGACCCTCACCTTGTCAAAACATCCCAAACCTGGGATTTCACGGAGGTCCCAGGTTTGAAGGGTTTTGACAAGATGTAGATATATTTTTTTAATCGATTGATATTTGAGTGACGAATTTTAACTCCGTGTTTTGTCGGTGTCTGCCAGAAAGGACATTTCATCTTCCATCCGATCTGAAAGCTCTCAAGGCAAAAACAATGATGATTAGAATAACAAAACATGGATATCTCTCTCTCTCTCTCTCTCTCTCTCTCTCTCTCTCTCTCTCTCTCTCTTTCTCTTTCTCTGTGTATCTCTCTCCATTTGTCTCTCTCTCTCTCTATCTATCTATCTATCTATCTATCTATCTATCTATCTATCTATCTATCTATCTATCTATCTATCTATCTATCTCTCCCTCTCATTGTCTATACCTCTATCACTCTCTCATTCGCCCCATGTTTATCACTCCTCTCTCTTATTATCTCTCTCCTCTCTTCCCCCCTTCTCTCTCTCTTTCTATCTTCCTTTCTCCACTCTCTCTCTCTCTCTTTCTCTCTCCTCTCTCTTTCTCTCTCTTTCTCTTTCTCTCTCTTTCTTTCTTCTCTCTCCATCTCTCTCTATCTCTCTCTCCATCTTTTTTTCCGTCATTCCTTTCTTTCTTCGTTCCGTCCTTTTCTAGTATTGTATTTTATTTTCCCACTCCATATCCCAAGAAGGACAACCAACGTGTGAATAATAGTAATAATAATATAATAATAATATAATAACAATATAATAATATAATAATAATAATAATAATATAAAAATAAAATATATAATAAAAATAAATAATAATAATAATATATAATATAATATAATGCTGTAATGTTGCTTAATTAATGAACCTACATCTCCTGACTTTCCAGCTTTGCCCGGCCATTGTACTACGCATTCTCTTGTAAACACGTTCGTGACTTTGCATTGTTCAATTAATATACTATAATAACAAAAATAATACAGTCCTACCTCGAATACTGCCATACTCGGGAAAAACACATATTAAAAAATTTGGCCAGAAAACTCGTCCTTCAAATATCGATCGATTTAAATGATTCTCATCTCGGCAAAAACTCTCAAACCCGGGACTTCGGCGACGTCCCGGGTTTGAGAGTTTTTGCCGAGATGAGAATCATTTAAATCGATCGATATTTAAAGGACGAGTTTTCTGGCCAAATTTTCTAATAATGTGTTTTTCCAAAGTACGGCAGTATAATTCTGCCGACTTATGCCAAAAATGGACGCTAGCAGCCACGGGGTTCGTTTCGAGTTAGAATCGGAAACGTGTTCGACGTTTAAAGGAATTTGATTAAATGTTTCAATTTCAAATTATGTTGTATTTCTGATAGAGTTATATAGCACATGACTGCACCGCACAGATAGTATTATTAAATGGATCGTGGTGGAACGGGGAATTCCCATTCTATGACATTGGCGCTTACGTCCTTTTATCACATGACCTCAGAGTTGAACACGAACCTTATTTTGAGCCAATCAGACGAACGGACGGACCTCAGACCTTCATCACGCCTTTACCCATGATCCATAATCCACAATCCATAATTCATTACTGGGTCCGGGCGACCACAGCTATCTTAATAATCGACTCCAAATCCGACGAAGACGACTACGATACTCAGCCTGAAAATCGAAAGAATCGATTACGACTTCGGAGGAGCCAAGAGAAGTGACCTCTCTATTTTATTCGACATGTTGTGGCATCCAAAAATATATTTGGCATCATACAAGTATACGTGGGGATTAGCGATAGCCCAGTTGGTAGAGCACTCGCTTCACAAGCAAAGAGGCAGGACGAGATCAATCCCGGGTGAAGCCTAGATTTAATAATTATAATTAATTTAATAATTGAGCCTTTTTATATAGCACAATATCCACTAAACGTGCTCAAAGCGCCCTTTTAGGCGATATTACAAATATTTTTTTTTGGACAGAGACAACGCTGTTAACTGCCAGGTACTCTTTTTACCCCTGAGTACGATGAGAGAATGTGAGTAAAGAGCCTTCTCCAAGGACTCAACTATGCACCGAACGAGGCTCGAACCCAGAACATTCCGATCCGAAACATAGACTTATTCTTTTTTTTTTTCGGACTCCGTATCCACCCCAGCAGTGATTGGGTAGCTGAGTCTCTTAGATCGGGCGGAAAGGATAGCAAACAATTGCTATTGTCTGTTTCACGCTACCGAAACCGGCTCCATGGGCCGAGTGGCTCTGGAGGATAAAAGCAAAGCATATGTGACCGATAGCCTCAAAACGGTATTGTTTTTTGGGGATGAAACATACTAAAAACCTCACCTCGTCCTAGGTCAATTTGCCGCGTTGCACTGCGGCTGGCGCCTGGGTTATTCCAGTCTCCCCAAGAGAAAAATTTCCCCTGTGAGATGAATAAAGGGATTTTTTTAAAATTTAAAAGTAGGTATGAATCAGTGCCAGAAAAAAAAATCAAAAATATAAATACAAGAAAAAAATCAGACTGGGAATCGAACCTCAGACCTCCTGGTTTTGTCCGCCATGTTGTTTGTTTGTTGTCATTTTTTTTCATTTTCAATAACCTTGTCTCATTTACTCGTTATCCACAGATCAGCCTCTGGTAACAGCCGATGGATAGTTGGATTCAGAGTAGTGATATTTCTACTATCCCCTACACAGGACGCCACCACTAACATCCGCTTACGATGCAGATTTGAGAATGGATGGGAATAAAGACTGAGTGGATTATACTCTGTTATTTTCTTCTTCTTCCTTTATAAAACAAGAGAGTTTGTGTTTTTGATGTAATTCATGTAATGTGTAATGTGTGCTTGCTTGTGTAATGATTCTGTGGATTATGGATTCAATATAGATATATAGATAGAGAGAGAGCTATGTGAGGAATGACACAGTTGGACGTTTAGTGACCTGGACTTGTATATCACGGATATTGGTTTCATTGAATGCCAGGTGAGTAGATAATAGTAATAGATTATGTTTTGTAAATAGAAACAACTTTAGGTATTTTGAAAATAGATTTCTCCCTCGATCTATCTATTTATCTATCTATCTATCTATCCATCTATCTATCTATCTATCTATCTATCTATCTATCTATCTATCATCTATCTATCTATCTATCTATCTATCTATCTATCTATCTATCTATCTATCTATCTATCTATCTATCTATCTATCTATCTATCTATCTATCTATCTATCTATCTTTATCTACTATCTACATCTATCATCATCCTATCCATCTTTATCTAATATATAATTATCATCATCATTATATATATATATATATATATATATATATATATATATATATATATATATATATAAGCAGTGTGTAGTTCGCCTAACCGGCTGCCGTGTTGTTATTTCTCTCCCGAATTGTGTGATTTTTATTGATTTCTAAAACAAAAGTCTGGAATATTTTTATACAGTCGTTTTAATAAAGTTTTATTCTACATTGTGATATATATTTCTCGGAAATTCATAGGAGGATTTTTAGATAGATTAACATTTTAGTGGTGTAGATCCCATTGTTTGAAGTATTGTACTAGCCGTTTATTGTTTACACTTACGTTAAGATTTTTAGTCACGATGTGCCATATCTATTTTTATCCTTATTACGACAACATTTATTGGAATGACACAGAATCGTCTTGGTATCACGGTAACAATAATAGCAGTGATAGCCAGCGGCTACGACCAAGTCGTGGTGGTGTGCGGAAACGAAGAAAAATAAATATTCAAATAGGTCACAGACCACCGCCCTTTCATACAAATAGAGCCCTCAAAGTACATAACACACAATGGTGCCCAAGGTCTCTGATCAACATACCACTCAACGACACTCAAAACAACATGCCAATAGTAAACGACACATATCAACAAAACATAATGACAACACCTGATCATTTTGATGGGATGCAGGACTTAAGTAAACATAATGAGAACGTGGCTTGTGAAAATAAGACTATTACAACAAAAGGGGGAAGAAGGTTCAATATGAGGCCAAATGAAATAAAAAGAATCAATCACCAAATCAACTCAAATCATAACACGCTTAATATAGCAAACAGGCTTTACTTACAGTGACCGTAATGGTGAACCGAGAAATATGTTTAGAACTATGACCATAAACTTTCAAAGTATAATTCCAAAACTACCGGAATTTTGGAAATTGATATCAGACATAAAACCAGACATAATCATAGGTACTGAAACATGGCTACATTCTGAAATAAAGGACAGTGAAATATTTCCACCAGAGACATATTTCAACGTGTTCAGAGACGAGAAGATAGGTATGGTGGGGTGCTGGTTGCAACAACAACGAACCTCTCAGTAATAAAGCTTGACATTCAAACAAAATCAGAATCGGTGATCGTAAATATCAAAACAGAACAAGGCCTACTCACTGTGGGCGCTATGTATAGAACACCCTCAAACTCAACTATGGAACAAATGACTGAGATAACACGCTGTATTGATAGCATAGACCCGAAAAATGTACTCTGGTTAAGCGGAGATCTGAACCTACCTGATATCAATTGGGAACAAGAAAAAATAATCAGTTACCAATATCCTTCATTTATAAACCAAGCATTTATTAACAAATTGCAAGATTTTGGCCTTAGTCAAATAAACAAAAATCCAACAAGGGGTACAAATATCCTCGACTTATTTATCACAAATCGACCGAATTTAATTGTCAAGTGTACAACCATTCCAGGCATTAGTGACCATGACATCCTCATCACGGAAAGCACTATCAAAGCAAACAAAATCACAAAAAAAGGCAAATATCGCCGAAATGCGGACAGAAACACGTCTTTTTAGTGATAACATAATGAATCAACATCTAGAAAGCACTGAGGATGTTTGGACTGCCATCAACGACCACCTAAACAAAATGATGACCAAACATGTACCAACAATGAAAAGCCCAAGGAAATTTCACCAACCATGGATAAACACCACCGTCAAACGATTATCTAGACGGAAAGAAAAGGCATGGAGCAGAGCGAGAAAGTCCAACAGTAAGAAAGACTGGTACAATTACGCCCGACTGAAAAAGAAACACAAAAAGAGAGTAGAAAGGCCTATCATAATCATGTTAAGGAACTTGTCATTGAAGACTCAAACAAAAAGCTCTGGAAATTTATAAAAAGTAGGAGGTGCGATTCGGTTGGTATAGCGCCCCTTGAGCATGATCGTGTATTATACTCTGATGCAAAGGAAAAAGCAGACATACTTAATAACCAATTCTGCTCTGTTTTTGCTTCAAAAGCTCATACCAAAATTACCACTCAACAACTACAAGGCGAAGAAAACGATTCCAACACTATGGCGAAATCAATGTGACAGTAAGGGCGTTTCCAAACTCCTCGCCACTCTCGATCCAAAGAAAGCATGTGGCCCAGACAAAATACCATCCCGTCTCTTAAAGATATTGAGTAATGAATTTGCACCTGCCCTCACACATTTGTTCAAACTCTCTCTTGAAACGGGAGACATACCAATTGTTTGGAAGCACGCTCTTGTCCAACCCATCTACAAGAAAGGTGATAGAAGCAGGGCTCAAAACTACCGTCCAATTTCATTAACTTGCATTTGCTGCAAACTGTTGGAGCATATAGTGAGATCCTCAATAACTGAATATCTCGAAACTAACAGTATTTTTTGTGATGAACAGCACGGATTTAGGAAGCACCACTCATGTCAAACTCAACTTCTATCATTAACACATGATCTGTCAACTGCTATTGATAAAGGTGGTCAAATTGACCTAGTACTACTGGACTTTGCCAAGGCCTTCGACAAGGTTCCTCACCATCGGTTAATCCAGAAATTGTATGACGTTGGTATCAGGAACAAAACCTTACAATGGATTGCAACTTTTCTGGACAATCGCACCCAACAAGTTCTTGTTGACGGCGAGACTTCCACTATCGGGATGGTGACATCGGGCGTACCTCAGGGCTCAGTCCTTGGGCCCGTCCTATTTTTAGTGTACATAAATGATCTTCCACGAGGTATAAGGTCAAAAGTGCGCCTCTTTGCTGACGACACAGCATTATATAATCAGATAAGAACAACAGACGACTGCAAAACACTAAATGACGATCTAGCTAAATTACAAGAATGGGAAACAATAAATCAAATGGAATTTAACGTATCAAAGTGCAATGTTCTAACCATCACAAATAAGAAAGCACCTATTACATTTGAATACCAACTTCATGGTCAAAACCTGGAACATGTAAAGACAGCAAAATACCTTGGCATTGAGTTTGCTAAAAACCTCAAATGGAATGACCACATATGTCACCTGGCTTCAAAGGCAAATCAAACAAGCGCTTACATCACCCGCAATTTAAAAAGATGCCCAATCACAACTCAAACTCTTGCTTTTAAAACTATTGTTTAGACCAATTTTGGAGTATGGCAGCTCAATTTGGGACCC
>NC_088370.1:24997065-25014565 GCF_034508935.2 Berghia stephanieae | reverse complement strand
ATGGCGCTGACTCGGACTCATGAGCTCCTCGACGTCATGCAAAATCCCCGTTCTCCTCGACTCGTTCGGAGCTGGTGCTTAAGGATATTTAGGCTAGGAAAGCCTGGGTTTTAACCCACCCCCTCCCCCTCCCGTGTCCCAGTAACGTGAAATAGACCAATCCGAGGTGTGAGAACGTTCCGCGTGCTTCAGGCATTGACCAGGATACACAGTTGTCAAATGGACCCTTGCGTCTCCATCCTTTGTAGGTTATTACGCCATAAATATCTTCAGTGCGTGTCAAGCAGCCGACATGGGGATGATCTGTATTAATAAATTTCCACGTGCTCTAGTTAACGTATACATATTTGCAGGTCTCATAACCCAAATGGTCATGGGCTTCTTCTTCTTCTTCTTCTTCTTCTTCTTCTTCTTCTTCTTCTTCTTCTTCTTCTTCTTCTTCTTCTTCTTCTTCTTCTTCTCTTCTTTCTCCTTCTCCATCTCCCTTTCCATTTCCTCCTCCTCCTCCTCCTCCTCCTCCTCCTCCTCCTCCTCCTCCTCCTCCTCCTTCTCCTTTTCGTTTTTCTTGTTTTTCTCTCTTGAAGGCCAAAACTTCAAATTGAAGATTCACATGGACCGTTGTCTGTTGTCTCACGAGTCAACAGATCTGTTGATGGACAATGACCTTCCAACCCATTCCTCTGAGCTCATTGTTATAAATGATAAATTATACACTCAAACCAACGCAAAACATAGTTAAATGTTAAATCAATCGAGCCCATAATTGCGTTTGGCTATCAGACCTGTAAAAACGTGCACGTCGGCTAGAGTCATTGGTCACACTGTGAAATCGTGTGCTCAAAATGACCTACATAATAAAAATTGTTCACAGATCTCGAAATATCCAACATCAGAATTGGCCGTTTTGGTCTCCTTGACTCATTACTATAATATGTGTCAGTGCATGACATAATCAGTTGGAAGGTGAAACTTTTTGATTTGCATTTTTTGCACTTTCTGAAAGAATATGCTCCCCAGAGCATTTTAATTTTTATTTGAAGTAAATAGGTTGATTGTTCATGAAGTTATGGTCAGATATATGGGAAAGGTATCCAGCAACTTTTTTCTCAAATGTAATACTTTTTTCAACTTGGCTAGCTGTGAAAAATATTTAGACGTGCAATTAAGCTTTGATATTTCTCGAAGATGGACGAAATGGGTTGATTTAATGACAAGAACTCATTTTTGATCAAAATTGACATTCTCTCTAAACTTGACAATATCTCAGTTCAAACCTTTTAACCATCTGACTGATAATGTTATTCGCTGTAACATGTTTACAACTTTCATAAACAAAGCAGCGTGTTTACATTTATTAAGAAATATCCAATCGCTAAAACATAATTAAATCATGGCATAGATGGATGACCCGGTTGAACAAAACCCTGAATATTGATGCCATGTGTTTAGATAAAATACTTCCAACACCCGCCAGCCAAAATTAACGAACCGGCACACAAAACTATGTGTAACCTTGAATGTGTATAAGTCTTAGAATTTAGTGAAAACTAATAACAAAGAGCCGAGTGACGTCAATTTTGTTTGTTCTATAGATCGCTCCCTTTGGTAACCTTTGAGATTTACTGTCTTCCTAGTCATTGTGTTTTTGTCTGTCTATAAGTTTGTTTATTATTTGTTTTTGTATTTGTTCTTTTGTTGTTTTTTGTTGTTTTTTTTTTAATTGTTTTGATTTGCTTTTGTCGTTTTGTTATTTTGAGGAGGGTTGGTTTTTTGTTTTTTTTTTTTTTTTTTTTTTTTTTTTTGTTTTTTTTTTTGGGGGGGGGGTATTTTTATTTTGTTTTGTTTTGTTTGTTATTGATTTGTTTTGTTTTTTGATTTTTATTTTTTTATTTTTTTTTTTTTTTGTTTCTTTTTTTTTTTTTTTTTTTTTGTTCTTTTGTTTTGTAATCTAATTTTAATTTGTGCAGGAAGTCAAACTTTTCATTTTCCATTGTTGTTTACATTTGATAGATTTGTGCTATATTTGTGATGAAAAGCCATTAATAGTATTAGATTCGAAAATAGACCTGGCCTGAATGTCACGTTCCAAAGAAAGAAGGGAAGTAACTCTTGTGAATCACGTGTTACCCTTTATTTTTTAAAAACCGCCATCTTGACTTTATCTTTGCTCTACTTCTTGTCCGCTACTCTGAGTTCTATTCTGGTATGGATTATTTTGGGACAGCCCACTTCTCGGATCCGTTACGTTACCCTTTTCTTTAAAAGATAGTAGGCTACCCCCTTAAGGCCATTCCACTTTTGTGCTCCTCCTATTTTTGGTCAATGTTCATTTCTGGATCGTCGTGATTTTATTTAAATTATATTTTTTTTTACTCTGCTGTTCTTGGGTAAAAGTTAAATTTAGGATTGGGAAAATCCCACTGTTGTAGTTATTGTTGTTTTTGTTGTTGTTGTTGTTGTTGTTGTTGTTGTTGTTGTTGTTAATGTTGTTTTTGTTGCTGTTGTTATTGTTGTTGTTGTTGTTTATTCGTATTACTTGTGGAGAATAAAATGGCATTTTCTATCGAGCGCTTATCTAATGTAATTATCATTTCACTTTATTGTGGAAATTTATATATCTAGATCGAATCGAATCTATCTTTTGAGTCATCAACGATAAAAATCGGTCCGGTAATAACGTAAGTAGGTGCGCACAAATGAATCTGGCAAGTATGATCGCCAGATAGCGATTTCCAAGGCCAAGGTCAAATTGGATTCAATAGTCTGATGTCACGCGCCCGGCAACGGCGGCCATCTTGGTTCTAAACAAAGAAAATCATTGCTTTTTATTCTTCATGCTGCCTAGAACTTTTCATTCCCTTTTCATATGCCTTGTGATCAGAATGTGTAAAAGTCAATACATGATCAAATTGATGGGGTTTTTTGTCCTCTGGATACGCGTTTAAGCTCGCCGGGGTAATATTTCATACGGCGTCCGCCATTGTTCCGATAGTTTAGAGCAAGTGTTACTAAGTTACCATACGTCATTAGGAAGGAAGTGACATTACGACTGTTGAAGACTATTCAAGACCTAGCAGATATTGTACATAACTATGGCAGTCAACAGATGATAAAATTACCCTTAATCTTTTCTTTTTTTTTTAAAGAGGGTTTGCAAGTTACCCGTTTTTCAATCTGTAATAAAAAATGTCTTAATAATTTTCAGACTTGCCAGTAATTCTATGCCCGTGGGCAAAAATTTAACCTGGGCTGTAAAGAACAATTGTGTCCATCAACGTTTTTCTTTTTTAATAATAGATTTATTATTATTATTATTATTATTATTATTATTATTATTATTATTATTATCATCATCATCATCATCATCATCATCATCATCATCATCATCATCATCATCATCATCATCATCGTCGTCATCATCATCATCATCATCATCATTATTATTATTATTATTATTATTATTATTATTATTATTATTATTATTATAATTATTATCATTATTACTATTATTATTATTATTATTATTATTATTATTATTGTTATTATTATTATTATTATTATTATTATTATTATTATTATTATTATTATTATTATTATTATTATTATTATTATTATTATTTTTATCATTATTATTATTATTATTATTATTATTATTATTATTATCATTATTATTATTATTATTATTATTATTATTATTAATTATTATTATTATTATTATTATTATTATTATTATCATCATCATTATAATTACTATTATCATCATCATCATCATCAAAGACAATTCCAGAACACCTGATTTCCCTGCTGGTTCCACACTGACGTGAAAAGTCGATTCCAGGACAATGGGATTTTATTTCATTCTATTAAAAATCGAAAACCTTGCTGCTGCATATCGATTTTATATTCCTCTATAATCATATATCGTTTTATCCCTGTTGTTTTGAAGCGTCTTTTATATCAATAGGCAAATCCGATTTGCGTACAATAATACCATGTTTGAAATCGTACACGATAGATTATGTTATAACAGAGCTGATACAATGTGTACATATATGCAGGTCTGACATCTGAATGTGATTAGGGGCCTAGTTTTTATATCATTGTTTTAATGGACAAATTATATTGCGTCTTTTTTTCTTTGTTTTTTTTCTGGATTTACACTACAATAATGAGCCTTGGATTAATTGAATTATCAGACCTGCAAATAAGTGCACGTCGAGTTGAGATAATGAAAGGGAAGAGGGCCGAATTTTCTATATAATCCGCCGTGTCAAAACAGTGTTATGTCTTGTAGGAGTGAGGCTATAATGTGGTCTTTGCGGTATGACACTCGCTTTCAGATCGGAAGGTCCTGGGTTCGAGCCTCGCGCTCGGCGCATAGTTGAGTCCTTGGAAAAGGCTCTTTATTCACATTATCTCACCGTACTCAGGTGTAAAATAAGTACCTGGCCGTTAACAGCGTTGTCTTTGTCCGAAAAATTGTAATATCGCCTAACAGGCGTCATGTCCTGTCCTACATGTTAAATGTTGCTGTTGACCATAGACCTTTTGTAAAGCGCTTTGAGCACACTTAGTGGATATTGCGCTATATAAAGCTCTTTTTTTCGGATCGGAAGGTCCTGGGTTCGAGCCTAGCTCGGCGCATTGTTGAATCCCTGGAAAAGACTCTTTACTAACATTCTCTCATCTTAACTCTGGTGTAAAATGAGTACCTGGTCTGGCTGTTAACAGCGTTGACTCTGTCCTAAAAATTGTAATATCGCTTAACAGGCTTCATGTTCCGTCCTATATGTTAAATGTTGCTGTTGACCATGGACCCATTGTAAAGCGCTTTGAGCACACTTAGTGGATGTTGTCCTATATAAATGCTCTATTTTTCAATAAGCGGAAGGGAAATTCCATTTCGTTACTGCTTGGCCCGAGAGAAATTGGGACAAATAAAATCTTAATTTAGTGTCTGACTGTGGCTTTAGGGTCTTCGATCGTTTGATATGACACTCAACTTCGGTCGTTAAAAATCATAGCCTGACTGTAGACCTCGTAAAATCATAGCCTGACCGTAGACCTCGTAAAATCATAGCCTGACCGTAGCCTATTAAAACCATAGCATGGTCAGAGCCTTCATAACGTCATAGCCTGACCGTAGATATCCTCGTAAAATCATAACATGACCGTAGCCTTCGTAAACTCATAATATGACCGTAGCCGTCGTAAACTACTATCCTGACCGTAGCCTTCGTAAACTAATATCCTGACCGTAGCCTTCGTAAACTAATATCCTGACCGTAGCCTTCGTAAACTAATATCCTGACCGAAGCATTCGTAAACTAATATCCTGACCGTAGCCTTCGTAAACTAATACCCTGACCGTAGCCTTCGTAAACTAATATCCTGACCGAAGCATTCGTAAAATCATAACCTGACCGAAGCATTCGTAAACTAATATCCTGACCGAAGCATTCGTAAACTAATATCCTGACCGTAGCCTTCGTAAACTAATATCCTGACCGTAGCCTTCGTAAACTAATATCCTGACCGAAGCATTCGTAAACTAATATCCTGACCGTAGCCTTCGTAAACTAATACCCTGACCGTAGCCTTCGTAAACTAATATCCTGACCGAAGCATTCGTAAAATCATAACCTGACCGAAGCATTCGTAAACTAATATCCTGACCGAAGCATTCTAAAACTAATATCCTGACCGTAGCCTTCGTAAACTAATACCCTGACCGTAGCCTTCGTAAACTAATATCCTGACCGAAGCATTCGTAAAATCATAACCTGACCGAAGCATTCGTAAACTAATATCCTGACCGAAGCATTCGTAAACTAATATCCTGACCGAAGCATTCGTAAACTAATATCCTAACCGTAGCCTTCGTAAACTAACACCCTAACCGAAGCCTTCGTAAACTAATACCCTGACCGAAGCATTCGTAAAATCATAACCTGGCCGTAGCTGTCATAAAATCATACCATGATAATATATATTAGTGTGTGTGTGTATGTGTGCGCGTTTGTATGTGTGTGAGTGTGTGTGTGTGTGTGTGTGTGTGTGTGTAGATCTATAACTC
This sequence comes from Berghia stephanieae, assembly GCF_034508935.2. Classification (NCBI taxonomy): domain Eukaryota; kingdom Metazoa; phylum Mollusca; class Gastropoda; order Nudibranchia; family Aeolidiidae; genus Berghia; species Berghia stephanieae. The sequence goes on along the minus strand of NC_088370.1, from coordinate 25,008,489 downwards.
AGTACGTTTTGAGTGATTTTTTTAAGGTATCAAAGGTCTGACAGTCCTTGTATCGCTATGGTCTGCGGATCAAATCTCTGAAGTCCCGATTTTCACGATCGGCGGATCAAACCCCTGAAGTCCCGATTTTCACGATCGACGGATCAAACCCCTAAAGTCCCGATTTTCACGATCGGCGGATCTAAACTCTGAAGTATACATACGAGCTTTGCGCACCACGTTTTATTTAATTTTGGGCAGATGATGAACATTAGAGGTCTGATCAGCCCAAAATTAAATAAAACGTGGTGCGCAAAGCTCGTATGTAGACTTCAGAGTTTTGATCCGTCGACCCATCGATAAGTAGTTAATGAGTTCCACACAGTCTGAGGGCTAAACCACACCGGAGACTGACTCTGACGACCCGACACTGCCGTCCTCTGCCGCCTTCCGGATAAAGACGTCGGGCACGGACAACATACTAAGAATAAAGAGAAGGGCCGCCAGGCCTACCCATATCAAGCTCGAAAAAAACAAAAACGGCAGAGGACGTCGGGTGCTCAGTATGGGTGGTCTAGCGGCTCTTCTCTTTAGTCTTAGTATTCTGTCCGCTCCCGACGTCTTTATCCGGAAGACGGCAGAGGACGGCAGTGCCGGGTCGTCGGAGTCAGTCTCCGGTGTGGGTTAACCCTAGAGCAGAAAAGGCGAAAAGATCGTTCAGAAAATTAAGTTGTATGGATTTTTCTTTCAAATGAAATTATTTGAGTCGTACAAACCTGTAGCAATGCCTTACAGGTCTCATCCATGTCTCGTCTCGGCCTGAACGTTAAGTACTGCTGCTGGCTTTACAAGGGGTCCCTAGCCGATAGTGACATTTAACATGTAGGACGAGACATGACGACGCCTGTTAGGCGATAATAATATTACAATTTTTCGGACAGAGACAACGGCTGTTAACGGCCAGGTACTCATTTAACACCCGAGTACGGTGAGAGAATGTGAGTTAAGAGCGGGACTCGAATGCAGGATCTTCCGATACGAAGGCGAGTCATACCACTCGACCAAAAATGTATAAATTGATTTGTAATTGGCTGAAGAAGGGGTTTTAACCCAAAACGTTCCGTGTTAGATATTTTGTATTCTTTTGAAGCCGTTATACCAATTTTTTTATTATTATTACGTTTTGCTGTCACAGCTAAGTTTCACTTTAAAACACTTTTAGCATTTTTAGCAGACGATATTATTATTTCTATTTGTTTTGTTTTGTTTTAACTTTATCTTGCTCGTTCAAAAGTTCATTCATTCATTCGTTCATTCATTAATTCGTTCATTAATTAATTCATTCATTCGTTCATTAATTCGTTCCTTCATTCGTTCACTCATTCATTCATTCATTCATTCATTCTTTCGTTCGTTCATTAATTCATTCGTTCATTAAGTCATTCTTTCTTTCATTCATTCGTTCATTCATTCATTCGTTCATTCGTTTATTCATTAATTTGTTCATTCATTCAATCGTCCATTCTTTCATTCATTCGTTCATTCATTCATTTATTCATTCGTTCATTCATTCATTCGTTTATTAATTAATTCTTTCATTCAATCAATTACTGGGTGGGGTACTTCTGACTTCCCATGCTGTGTCTTCTATCCCCCTATATCTGTTTTCCGAGTTTGCTTTCTGTCTTCGTCTTGGAATGGGATTACTTGGTTTTCTCCTGACCCTGGCCGGAGTCCTTAGCTGGGAGGGAAACAGTCAAATGGATGGTTACAGTTTTTGCATGCTTTTTCCCTCCGCATATCATCCCTCTCTTATGTCCTGTTATATATACCGTTATATATGTGCGGCTATGTGGTCTAGTGGTATGACACTCGCTTTCGGATTGGAAGGTCCTGGGTTCGAGCCTCGCTCGCCGCAAAGTTGAGTCCTTGGAAAAGGCTCTTCACTCACATTCTCTCACTATACTCAGGTGTAAAATGAGTACCTGGCCGCAAACAGCGTTGTCTCTGTCCTAAAAATTGTAATATCGCTTAACAGGTGTCATGTCCCGTCCTATATGTTAAATGTTGCTGTTGACCAGGGACCCCTTGTAAAGCGCTTTGAGTACATTTAGTGGATATTGCCCTATATAAAAGCTAATTTTTTTTAAAATTTGAGTCTAATTTTCAAAAGCCACAATATCTCAATGACAATAAACCATAGGGTTTTGAAGGCCTATGTATGGTCAGTATTATTATATGGCTGTGACAGTTGGACATTAACAGAGGACATTAGAAAGAAACTGGAGAAAGTAGAAATGTGGTTTCTTAGAAGGATGTGAAGAATCTCATGGACTGATAAAGAAGTATTAGAGCAAGCTGAAACTAAAAGGTTACTAATCCGTACAATAAGAAAAAGACAAATGCAATATTTAGGGCACCAAAATCGACCTAAATGTATTGAACATCTCGCTCTCACAGGAAAGATAGAAGGTAAAAAGAGTAAAGGTAGACCACCAATAAAAATATATTTGAATAGTTTGAACAGCTTGGTGACAAAGAAAGAGAAGAGTAATAGTAGTTTTTTAAGGTTCAGAGAGATGAATGGCGTACCATGATCACCGGAGTCTGGCACAGACTTGGGACTTGGAGAAGAAGAAGAAGAAGAAGAAGAAGAAGAAGAAGAAGAAGAAGAAGAAGAAGAAGAAGAAGAAGAAGAATAGACCGTTACAATTTCCCTGTATTCCTGTATGTATTCCTCTTTGTGGTCTCCTGTGCTTGTGCGGCAATGTGGTCTAGTGGTCAGACACTCGCTTTCGGATCGGAAGGTTCTGGATTCGAGCCTCGCTCGGCGCAAAACTGTATCCTTGTAAAAGGGTCTTTACTCCCATGCTCTCACCGTACTCAGTTGTAAAATGAGTACCCGGCCCTTAACAGCGTTGTCTCTGTTGGAAAACAAAATAAATTGTGATATCGCCTATTTGGCTTCATGCCTCGATCACATGTTACGTTTTGCTGTTAGTCAAGAGCCCTTTGTAAAGTGCTTTGAAAATGGATAGTGGATATTGTGTTTGTGTGCGTGTGTGTGTGTGTGTGTGTGTGTGTGTGTGTGTGTGTGTCTGGAGAAATTTAGGTGATCTCAAACTAAGTACACTGTTTTTTTTCTCTTGGAATCTACATGTTTCCTATTTTTTAACCCTACCCCATTTTTCTTACTTTTTCTCGTGTGTTTTCAATTCTAAATTCTAAAACGTTTTTTACTGGCGCTGTAAAGGCAAAAATGTGCCCCAAGCGATGTAAAACCCTTAAAAACAAAAACAAAACAAAAAAAACAAACGATAAATCAATTAATTATGTATTAATTTATTCATATATTCTTTCATCATTCATTCATTTATTCATCTATTCATTCATCCGTTTATTCATTTATTCATTCATTAATTCATTCATTTTTATCTTTGTTTTTTTCTTTTGTTTTTGTTTTTGTTTTTTTAAGGGTTTTACAGCGCTTGCAACACATTTAGGTTTGAACAGCGCTAGCATTTTTATCTTTATTTATCCGGTTATCTGTTTATTCAACCATTTATTCTATTCTATTTATTTCTTTATTTGCTTGTTTATTTCTTCGCACAAACACACACACACACACACATACACACACACACCCAAACACACACACACACACACAACACGCCCATTGTATTTGAGAATTATTGAGATATTCGCTGAATCAATTGGCCAATTCGCCCTCCCCACCCCCTCTCCCCACCTCCCCCTCTCCCCTCACCCCCTCCCCCAGTCGTTCAACCAGTGACTTCATCAGTTAAAAGGTCGTTTGTTCCATCTCTCATCATTAATACATGCCTATCTTGAATCCACGGGGCCCTCCGATAGCCCAGTTGGTAGAGCACTCGCTTCACACCCAAAGGGACCAAGATCGATCCCGGGTGCAGTCGAGATTTTTTTTTCTGACCCCCCCCCCCCCCCCTTGTCCACCCAGAGCAGCGATTGGGTAGCTGGTACTTTCAGAGTACTTTGCGATATAACAGCGTCCTATCCAAAGGGTAGAAAGCAATAATTACTCTTGTCCGTTTCACGCTATAGAAACCGGGATAAACTGAGTACTTTGAGAGAGTGTGAGTTAAGAGCTTTTTCCAAGGACTCAACTATGCGTCCCTCCAAGCGGATCTCAAACCCTGGACCTTCCGATCCAAAGGCTAGGGTCAAACCACAAGGTCACATAGCCGCATAGAAACTGATTATTTTTTTTGAATGCCAAACATAATGTTTCAACAACAGTGTCAAATTTGTTATTTTTGACAAGTTGATTGCCCTTTGATTATTCATAGATTTATTTGAATGAAATGGGAAGGGGGGGGGGGGGGAGGTCCTGATAGCTCAATCGGTAGAGCACACGCTTCACAAGCAAAGGGACCAAGATCGATCACGGGTGGGTGCAGTCGAGAGTGTTTTGTGACCCCCCCCCCCCCTTCCCCCCTCTCCACCGCAATGATTGGGTAGCTGGGTCTGTTAGATCTGGCGGAAGGTACTTTGCGATAGGCTAGACTACGGGTAGCAAACAATTGCTATTGTCCGTTTCACGCTATAGAAACCGGCTCCATGGCAATGTAGGACTACATTATTTTTTCTTTATGATTTAAATGAAAAGTTTTTTGTCACCAAAATCATAAAAGTAATTTATAATAGAAGAGGGGCACTGATATTGTAATCGATGGTTATATGAAGGACGAGTTTTCTCATGTCGAAAAGAAGTCCCAGGTTTTAGAGTTTTGACAAAATGTGGGTAGGTCATTTTAAACGATCGATAGTTGAAGGACGAGTTTTCTGGCCCAAATATTAAATATGCGTTATCCCATCGTAGGGTGTAGATAGATCTAGCTGGCTAGTTCAATCATTGGCCCGTACACTCAATCCGTCGATTGAATCCGGCACTCACTACTTGTCCATTAATTCACTCACTCACTCAGGGAGTGATCCAATCCAGGACCCATCCATCCATCCATCCATCCACCCATCCATGATACATCATGTTATTCCGAATAACCCCCCCCCCCCCCCCCCCCCCCCCCCCCCCCCCCCGACCAATTCCCCTGCCCACCACCCGCCGCCCAAAGGCCCGCTCCTCGTGCCTGGTTCATCGACCTGCACAAACACAAGACTTATTGATCGCGTTGATGGCACTGTCGCCTGAAAAGAGCAGGCATGCTAGAGGCGAGAGGAGGGGACGGAGAGAAGAGATGGGATGGGAATTGTTGTGGGGGGGGGGGGGGGGGGAGGGAGGAGGAGGGAGGACGGGGGGGGGGGGTTGCAAATTGAGAGAGAGAGGTTTAAAAATTGGAGGAGTGATATATATAGATAGATCAATCGATGAATAGATAGACAGATAGATAGGTAGATAGATAGATAGATAGATAGATAGATAGATAGATAGATAGATAGATAGATAGATAGATAGATAGATAGATAGATAGATAGATAAATAATTGATTGAAAGACAGATAGATAGATAGATAGATAGATAGATAGATAGATAGATAGATAGATAGATAGATAGATAGATAGATAGATAGATAGATAGATAGATAGATAGATAGATAGTTAGATAGATATAGATAGATAGATAGAAAGATGGATGGATGGATACATAGATAGATGGATAGATAGATGATGGGACGATTGATCGATTAATGATTAATGGATTGAATGAATGAATGAATGAATGATTTATTTATTTATTTATTTATCTATTGAATGATTGGTTGATTGGGTGATTGATTGATTGATAGATTTATTGGTTGATTGAATGATTGTTGATTGAATGATTGATTGAGTGATTGAATGATTGATTGATTGAATGAATGATTGATTGAATGATTGATTAAATTAATGATTAAATGATAGCTTGATTGATTGATTGTTTGATTGGTTGTTTGATTGATTGATTGATTGTTTGTGTGATTGATTGATTAATATAATGATTGAATGATTGAATGATTGATATAATGATTTATTGATTGATTGAATGGTTGATATAATTATTGAGTGATTGAATGAATGATATAATTATTTATTGAATGATTGATATACTGATTGATTGATTGATTGAATGAATGATTGATTGATTGAATGATTGATATAAAAATTGATTGATTGAATGATTTATTTACCGGTTGGTGGATTGATTAAATCATTGGTCGATAGACTGGTCGATAGATAAGGTGTCTTCCATACACTGGCCAAACACATTCATTGTAAATATTCGACTCCAAACGTTTATTTCCAATTTTGATCGTACACGATGACCGTCAACTTGTTAAAGTGTCCCAACTGGGTGGGGTTCCTGGCCTCCCATAGTGGGCAGGGTGACACTAACGGTGTCTTCTATCCCCCTATATATCTGTTTTCCAATCTGTTTTCTGTCTTTGTCTTTGGATGAGATTATTTGGTTTTGCCCTGGCCGTAGTGCTTGACTGGGAGGGAAACAGTCAAATGAATAGTTATTGTTTTGGAAGATGATATTTTTCCTTGTAAATCATAGTGCCGCGCTGAGGACCGGACCGAGGACCGGTCCCACGGTCTTTTAGCTGTGAACCGTGGTCCAGTCCCAAAGAGGAAGACCGCCGGCGGTCCTCACTTCTTATCACCTTTCAACGGTCTCGCGCCATACTACTTCCCCAGCGATTCGTTGCCTCGGTCCTTTGCCTATCTTCCACCAATCACCACCCATCCCACTTAATTAATCGCACCCACCCCCCTTTGCCATACACTAAACGACACAGACGACGATAGAGGCAGACGATCACCTCCCTCCACTCCGCAAACCGCCCTTTCGTGTGTGAGATGGGGGGAACAGGAGGCGCACGCCTTGGACGATTCCATTATACGGGGTAAATTTCAAAATTTACTACACCATAATGATCGCAATGACAATGATCTATGATGAAGGCATGACCCCTCTTCTCTAATGGGTTATTGTTTGAAATGTATGTGACTACTAAAGATGTGTGTGTGTGTGTGTGTGTGTGTGTGTGTGTGTGTGTGTGTGTCGAACCTAGCAAGTTGCAAGTCTGATTTTTTGTTTTCTTTTGTCCATCTCTTGTCGCCACTCCTTTCTATCGCATTGTTGTCATTTAAAATAATACAATAATATTAAAATTTTGTTTGGTGTTTTAACTAATCAAGTAATATGAGTTTCATTAGTTCCTTCCGTCCAAAAAAACCAGTTATAACGTCTGTATTTTTAAAAGGTCCAATAGAATATTTGGGGACCCCGATAGCTCAGTTGATAGAGCACTCTCTTTATACGCAAAGGGCCAGAGATCGATCCCGGGTGCAGTCGATTTTTTTCTGAATCCCTGTCTACTCAGCAATGAATGGGTAGCTGAGTTTGTTAGATCTGGCGAAAAGTCACCATCGACCCCTCTTATCACCTCATCCACCCCCTCTTATTATAACTTCACGTCTCTCTCTTACTCTTCAATGCTCGCTGCCCTCAAATGTGTGTGTGTGTGGGGGGGGGGGGGAGGGGGGGGGGGTAGGAGTTGCGTGTGTGTATCAACGCCACGAACAACTCGATCAACGCCTTGGGCGATGCCATTATCTCCGTTAATGGGGATAAATTTCAAATTTTATTAAATTATCGAAGTAACAATGAAGTACGGTGAGCAAATAAAGAAGGCATCACCCCTCTTCTCTAATTAGGTTACAATTTGAAATGAGTGTGACTACTCCGTGTGTTTTACTCCTGTAGGTCACGGTTTTCATCGTGTAGCGGTCTTTAACGGTTCAAGAATGAACGGACCGGTCTAGAGACCGGTCCTTGCGGTCTTCATTTCCCAAGGACCGTAGGACCGTGGTCCTTAAGCTTGCCAAGGACCGCCCCGCACTAGAAATCATCTCTCTGTTATGTATTGCTATGTTTGTTATTTTGAATGTATAATGTAAGCATTTGAGTGTATTCCTCTTAGTGGGATCTTGTGCTGGTGTGTGGTTGAGACATTTAGGGGATCTCAAACTAAGTACATTAATGGTGTGCTCTTGGATTCTATATCTGTTCCCTATTTGAACCACTCCCCTTTGCCTTACTTTTTCTTCAAGTCCTTTTTATTGTACATCTAGAATCTTTTTACTATCCTATTTTCTTCCTTTTTACTGGCTCTGATATGACCTAAATGTGATGCAAGCGCCGTAAAACCCTTAAAAACAGACAAAAACAAAGTGTCCCAACCCTGAGACTCCAAACTCACCAATTAATGGTTCAAGCGTTACTAAGCACTAACCAATCAGAATATTCCCTGCCATGTAGCCCGTTCCGTCCCCTTGACAATTAGAGTCCGTTCCAAGTACCGTGCGCACGGAATATCGCAAATTCCTCTAGAGTTATGAAATCTGATGTCGTGATTCTTTTGCGTATGGGCTTATATTTTAAGTGACATTACGAATTTTGAAAACCAATAGTGATTGACCAAACAGTTTTCTCATAATGCTGACTTCCTTTGATCTTTTCATCGTTTGTTATAAAATATGACTCAAACTTTAACAAGTTTACAGGAATGGTGGGGAAAATATTCACAACAAAGTTGCATTCAGTGGCGTAGCTTAGCAAATAATTTTGGTTTGTAAAAAAAAGTTGTTTGAAATAGATGTCCTTTAAATAGTACTATACTTAACAGTGTTAAAAAAGCTCTTTGCGTTTTAATGTCACAGTGTATCTCTTCCCTGTTGGACAACGGACATGTAATCTATTGGACGACCCACGCAGCCCATGAGGTAATTATGATGTAACCCCCCCCCCCCCACCCTAAGAAAAAAAACGGGGGGGGGGGGTTCCTCCGAATTTTTACGCCTATCTTCGATAGGACAAGGAGAAATGCCTTTCACAAAGACATAATCCCCCACCAACTGTTGAGCAAGATAACTCATACAGGTCGCACAAAATCCTCTGGTCACCCATCGAGAAAGGTACATGTTTGCCATTCTTGAATTATGTTCACTGGTGTGTGTGTGTGGGGGGGGTGCTTTGAGTGTGATAATGTGAAATGTCACTGAATCTAAACTTCTTTAACACCAGATGCCATGTAATTTTTGTAGAGTATAATCTTTCAAAGGAACCTCAGTTTTCAGATACAAGAGGTGCAAAACCAAAATGACATAATTATTAATGTGTCATCTCCACTCTGAGTTCCTGGTTTTTGGCAATCTATTAATAATATTGCTATTCGCCTCATGCCATGAAAAATAATTCCGCTCTTCGCCTCTCTGGAGAAAAACTTGGAAAATTTCTCTCATGTGAGTTTTTTTTATGAATGTTGGTATCGTTTGCCATCCGGAAATATAATGGACCAACACACAAAACTATGTGCAACCTTTGAATGTTTTTAGTCTGGTTAATACAATTAAGTGAGAATTACTCATAAACAAACAAACAAACAAACAAACAAATAAAAAAACAACAAAAAACAACAAACAAACAAAAAACCCAATAACAAAGGCCTGAGTGACATCATCTTCGTTCTATCTCTAGATAGAATAGTTGACGTCACTCGGGCCTTCGTAATCACTTATAATAATTTTATCAGGAAAAAAATATTAAATCTAAAATGATTTGAAAAGAAAAACGAAATGGGTTTTTTTTTTTTTTTTTGTCTTTCGATGGCTTCAATCAATTGAGTGTCCCTGACAACCTCCACACAAGGGAGAAAACCTCTCGCAATCACCTTTGTGCACTGACTGCACTCGGCTCGTCGAGAAAGCTATAGATAGTATGCAGATGACGTCACTCGGGCCTTTGTTATTGTTTTTGCCATCCGCGTTTGTGAGTTGTTCTCACTAAACTGTATTAATCAGACTATATAAGTTCATGGTTACACAGAGTTTATGTGTTGGTCCGTTATACTTCCGGATGGCAATGTTGTGAACTCCTTGGCCAAGCGCATTCTATCTATAACGGACCAACACACAAACTCTGTGTAACCATGAACTTTTATAGTCTGGTTAATACAGTTTAGTGAGAACAACTCACAAACGCGGATGGCAAAAACAATAACAAAGGCCTGAGTGACGTCATCTGCATACTATCTATACCATTCAGACAAGTTACATTTAAGGTTACGTTACACACAGTTTTGGGTGTGGTTTGGTTACTTTACCTGACGGATGTTGTAAGTATTTTACCTAAGTGCATAGCATCAATAGACTAAATAATGTTTAAGTCATCGGACATTTTGTTGTTATTTTTAAGCACCACTTGAATCTCGATTTGTTTTCTTTTGCGGCAAAAGATTGTCTTTTAACGTAATTATTTTGGTAGTGTAAGGCTAAAAGTTAACGATGGCTACTGTTCTAGAGTCAAGCTCTAAGTTAACGATTTCTACGGTAGAACCGTGGCCTTCGTAAAGTTATGGCCTGATACTGACCAAAAAGATAACATCAAAATGCCAGTCTTTTGGATTTCAGTATCAGGCTATAGCCCGGTGGCTACGGTAGAACCCACTTATAGTTATAGGACTTATAGTTTGACGTCATTCTTCAGGTTCGTGCACCATCCAGTGAGTTGTCGTTAGTAGTAGTGCTCAAGTAATTCCATTGTTGAACTGTTGAATACTACTCACGATTTGGTTTCCTTTCCGACCACAAATTTGTCTTTTCAGTCATATTTTGGTCAGTGTCAGGCTAGAAGTTAACGACGGCTATGGCCGTGTCCGATATTTTCTGTTTGGCGCCTGTCTCATGGGTCTCTTTACGCTGACGATAAAACTTAAAACTAGAACTTTTATATAGAGCAATATCCACTAAACGCGCTCAAAAAGCTTTACAAGGGGTCCCTAGCCAACAGCAACAATTAACATGTAGGGTGAGACATGACGCCAGTTAGGCGATATTACATTTTTTTTTTATTTGACGGAGACAAGGCTGCTAACAGGCAGGTTTTCCTTTTACACCTGATTGTGGTCGGTGAATGCATCTACGGAGCCTTTACCAATGACTCAACTATGCGCCGCTCAGAGCGGGACTCGAACCCCAGACCTTCCGAATGCGAGTGCCTTACTATCAGACCACACACCTGACTACCTTTGAAAATTACGTCATTTGCATATTTTATTAAAATAAACATTTCAATGATCATATATTTGACTTGAAAATTTAAAAGACGTTTTTTTTTTCACCCCACCCCTGATATCAAGCAATAACCGTAAACTGATGGCCATAGATATAGATAGTATGCAGATGACGTCACTCAGGCCTTTGTTATTGTTTTTGCCATCCGCGTTTGTGAGTTGTTCTCACTAAACTGTATTAACCAGATTATAAAAGTTCATGGTTACACAGAGTTTGTGTGTTCGTCCGTTATACTTCCGGATGGCAATGTTGTGAACTCCTTGGCCAAGCGCATTCTATCTATACTTGCCTATCAGCGTGGGACAGCGTGGCTCTGCGGTACGATCT
>NC_088370.1:24992065-24994565 GCF_034508935.2 Berghia stephanieae | reverse complement strand
TTTCGGGCAGATTCGGATGGTGCTTGGAAAAAAATAGTTGAGATCAGCATTGATTCGTGATTGCAGAACCTGGTCTGAGTGCTGTTTTCTTTCGTTTTTAATAAGGCTATCGATTTGGGATTTTTTTGGACAAACCTGAGGGTCTTAATCGTTGAGAAATCGCCCCCACCCCCACCCCTTTTATTCAATTTAAATCATTGAAACGTTTGTCTTTAATAGTCATAGATTGATAAAAAGTTTTTTTAAAAGAAACTATTCATTAACATTTAACACCATTTTCCTTTTTTTTTTTTCCAGAATTTTCAAAGAACTCGTTTTTGACGTCATAGACGTGATGACGTCAACATGACGTCATACTTGTCATCATGTCGTCACACCGTATTCCATGAGGTACTGTTGTCGTACTCCACCAGAAGTGCTTCATCCCCTTCCTCCTCCTTCTCCTCCACCTCCTCCTCCTCCATCTCCTTAGACCTTAAGAGAGCACCGTCCTATCAGAGGAAGATCAAGATGAAACAGAAACGGACGCAGCGCTAGTAGGACGCCCTTGGACGGAACGCTGCCCTAATTCCGGGGAATGTAAGTGGTCGTTTGATCTAATTAATTAGTACAATTTTGACCAATCAAAACATGGAATTTGTAACTTGACCTTTCTCTTTATTGTTTTTATACCGCCAAATGGATGACTAGTTATCACACGATTTTCTCGATCATATTATAAACGCTGAAGTTAACCCATAGTTTTCTGTATAGATAGTATGCAGATGACGTCACTTAGACCTTTGTTATTGTTTTTGCCATCCGCGTTTGTGAGTTGTTCTCACCAAACTGTATTAACCAGACTATAAAAGTTCATGGTTACACAGAGTTTGTGTGTTGGTCCGTTATACTTCCGGATGGCAATGTTGTGAACTCCTTGGCCAAGCGCATTCTATCTATAGTTCACAACATTGTCATAACGGACCAACACACAAAACTGTGTGTACTGTTGAATGCTTATAGATAGTTCGAAGATGACGTCACTCAGGTCTTTGTTATTGTTTTTTGCCATCCGCGTTTATGAGTTATGCTCACTGAACTGTATTAATCTGACTATAAACGTTCATGGATACACACAGTTTTGTGTGTTTGTCCGTTATACTTCCGGATGGCAATGTTATGAGCATCTTTGCCAAGCGCATACTCTCTATAGATAGAATGCGCTTGGCCAAGAAGTTCACAACATTGCCATCCGGAAGTATAACGGACCAACACACAAACTCTGTGTAACCATTAACTTTTATAGTCTGGTTAATACAGTTCAGTGAGAACAACTCACAAACGCGGATGGCAAAAACAATAACAAAGGCCTGAGTGACGTCATCTTCGAACTATCTATTGGACGGGTTTTCTTGCCAAATTTTATAATGTGCAGCTATGTGGTCTTGTGATAGAAGAAAAAGATATGACACTCGCTTTGGGATCGGAAGGTCCTGGGTTCGAGCCTCGCTCGGCGCATAGTTGAGTCCTTGAAAAATGTTCTTTACTCACAGTCTCTCACCGAACTTAGGTGTAAAATGATTACCTGGCCTTTAACAGCTTTGTCTCTGTCCGGAGAAACTGTAATATTGCCTAACAGGCGTCATGTCCCGTCCTACATGTTAAATGTTGCTATTGGCCAGGGGAACCCTTTTAAAGCGCTTTGAGCACGTTTAGTGGACATTGCACTATATAATAAAAAAAAAAACTTTTAAAAATACGAGTTTTTCCAGGGTACTGCAGTTACTGGTTTATGTGTAAACCAATCGGAACACATAATAATTAGGGGTGAGACACGGGTCACCCGACCACCACCAATACCTCCCCCCCCCCCCCCCCCCCTCCCGTCCCTACGCAACTCATCCCCACACAAATCCACGCCACACACACGTCCCATCGGCCGTACTCTTCACAGTAACGTATTTAACATTTTGGCCAGAAAACCCGTCCTTCTAATATCGATCGATTAATAAGACACTATCTTGGAAAAAAAACCTTTCAAATTTGCGACTTCAGAGACAGAAGTCTTTGCGGAAGTCCCAGGTTTGAGACTTTTCCCCCAAGATATGGATCATTTTAATCGGTCGATATAGGAAGGACGAGTTTCCTGACCAAAAGTTTTAAATACGTGTTATTGTTTCCAGAGGCTGGCGTTGCCGTGTCCCAACGGTCCCGATTATGAAAATATAAAAACCAATCATAGCGCGTCGTAATGGCCACCGATACAGCCAGTGTGTCCCGACCTGGGACCCGACGGAATACTAATGGCTATTGTGTATTATGAGACTTCGATTCGGTCAGACTAACAGTGCGGTTACACAACTGCGACTGTCGTAAAGTACAAAAAAATAATAGTTAATTACCCAGTATTAGATTTTTGACCAATCAAAACATAGAATTTTTGACACACCTACACACGTGCTCGGACAAACATATTTGGTTGTTTATAAACGATAACGTGAATGATATCGACCCCTCTCTG
>NC_088370.1:24987065-24989565 GCF_034508935.2 Berghia stephanieae | reverse complement strand
AAACCCCATATTTGAAAATTTGGCCAGAAAAATCGTCCTTCAGATATCAATTGATTTAAATGACCCTCATCTTGGCAAAAACTCTCAAACCTGGGACTTCGCATCTGGAATAGAAATTTAACATAGTAAAAAAAAAAAAAAAAACCAATACGTTGCACTAAACAGAAAGAGAGAACTCTTCAACACGTGCTTGCACAGAAGAATATGCTTACTGTCCAATACACATTACAAACCCAATGAAACATCCATAACCCCAGACACCTCCCCCCCCCCCCCCCCCCCCCCCCCCAACACCACACCACACTCAGCACACATACCAAACATTCACACATGCGCACGCACAAATTCACACACGCACACATACGTGCGCAACAAACCTACATCCGGAAACAACATTAGCATTCCTCCTGGACACTACTATACAGAATACCTCCCTGAAGATTCCATCAAAATACAATTGGATGGATGAAACAACCTTGTAGGACGAAAAAATCAAATAAGGTGAAGATGATAAATAATTCCTCCAAAAACTGTCGAGCAATCTACGTGATTCCAGCCAATTCACCACAACCATATATTTATGTGTGTGTGTGTGTGTGTGTGTTTGTGTGTGTGTGTGCGTGTGTGAATATTCATTATCCGTGCTTATCATTCACATATATAACTTTACTTAATATTGGTCCATTTGCTTTTATTTTTCATTTCAGTGTCATTACCCAACGGAACAAGTGTGGAATTCACGCAAGTGTCGGCATAGCATCCACTCAATACTTACCCACCTTAGACCCACCCACCCAGCACAGTAGACTCTGGAAAACTATCATCAATCAAACCAAGAAATTTCTGGAAGAAGATCCAAATCTCAGCTCTATAATCAACCCTCAATCTCCACACATAGGGAACTGACACATTCCAAAAATCGTCTGATATTTCTGAAGGAAAAGCAGATTGAGTGGTTTTCTTGTTTGTAGAAAATAATAAGAGAAGAAGTAGAAGAAGAAGAAGAAGAAGAAGAAGAAGAACAAGAAGAAGAAGAAGAAGAAGAAGAGTGGATAAACGCGATCAGTTTTTTTCTAATTGAAGGATTACAACAACAAAATATTTCAGAAATGAATTGGAATCGAATATTAAAATCGATTATCTCAAGCTACGTGTGATATTTTAAAAAAATCACATTTCACAACGGAAAGTATTATATCACAGCTATTATTATCATTACTATTATTATCAACATTATCATCATCCTCTTCATCATTATCCTTATTCCGAGACCGTTTTAAGGATTCCTACACAACGAAAATATTATTCTTCCAACGTGTTTGTTACATAAAATGAAAAAAGAAAAAAAAAATAGCGAGATCCGTATTGATTATTCTCAATGGATTTAAACAAGGAAAGCAAGGGAGATGATCCATCGACCTGTCACATTTGCAATTCATCTTTTCATTTCACGTGTTTTCCAGGATTCATCAAGTTCTGAGATTAAAGAGAGAAGGATTTCAATTATAAATTGAAAAAAAGATATAGATATAAATATATATAAATATATAAATATATAAATCGTAATGATGAAGGATTGAAAATAGCGATGTCTATATTTTATTTTTTACAAGAAATGAAACAGGCGTGATTGAAATGACCTAAAAGCACTTATTGAAATAAAAGGTTTACTCACACCCAGTTTGTGTTACTGATAACAAATGCCATACTTTTACCAAAGTTGGATTTAATGCATTTTAAAGGAGTTACGTTTCTGGGTTTTGGATATACACATAGATAATAAAAAGCAAAGCTCAGCACACTACGGTGTCAAAACATAACAAATTATTGTGTCACCAAAACTTCTGTAGGAAATTGATCAATTCCTTCCACAATCGACGACGATCTAGGTATTAAATTGGGTTGTCTTTGTATCCATCCAAAACTACCCATTTTATTCAATTGAAATCACCACTATCGCCTATCCATCTGTCCACAAAAAACCCACCCACCTACCTACCTACCTACCTACCAACCTTCCTGCCTATTTACCTACCAACCAACCAACCTACCTACCTACCCCATCCTCCAACCAACCAACCACCCAATATATCTACCAATTCACTCAAGTGTCTTTCCAGCGTACTTTCTTTCATCAAATTTTACAGCAAATTGCTTCATGCTTCACCTGACTATCTTCCTGAATGAAATTGCATTGTGACGTCATTGGTTTTATATCCAATATAGATAAAAATATACAAATACGTCACTTCCGCCCATAACGTCATCATTGCTTTAACCATACTACTCTAAGTCACAATCACCACCAATAAACCCAACCACCACTACCACCACCACAAGCTGCCATCATGAATTCCATGAATATGAACCTAGCAGACGCCGACAATCGCGTCATCATCAACGTGGGCGGCATACGTCATGAGACGTACAAAGCCACCCTGAAGAAAATCCCGGCCACCCGTCTGTCTCGTCTGACGGAAGCATTGGCCAACTACGATCC
>NC_088370.1:24979565-24982065 GCF_034508935.2 Berghia stephanieae | reverse complement strand
TTCAATTATCGATCGATTTAAATGACCCTCATCTTGGTTTGTTTTGTTTTTTAGACTCTGAAACCTGAGCTCTGTCAATAAGGCAGTTATCTGGTTATATAGCCATGGGTGAAATTGGCCTCATCTTGGAAAAATAATTTCAAGCCCACGACTTTCTTGAAGTCCCAGGTTTGATTTTTTTATTTATTTTTTTTTTTGTCAAAATGAAGATCATTTTAACCGATGGTTATTTCAAAGACAAGATTTCTGACCAAATTGTTTGAAATTATATTTGTTGGGTTTTGTTTTGTTTTGTTTTTAAATTTCCGAGTACGCCAGATATCTAATCCATATTGATAAAATGCCATATCTTACTGTCAAGACATATTTTGGACATTTTGGCCAGTATTTTTTACAAATTTATGTACGATTTGTTAAAGGCCCTTAAACTCCAAAATAAAGCATCACTTTTTGATAACGTTGGTTGTTGTAAAAACTGAAATGTCTTGAACGCCATCATAATCTTTTTATATATATATAGCAAGTAAACAACAACAAACGATACACATCAGCCGTATTCTGGAAAAACTCACATTTAAATATGAGTTTGTCCAGAGTACGGCATATATAGTAATTGTCTTTACAATAGGTTACAAGTTGGAGATACATTAATTTGTTTATCTAATATGTCATAGTTATAGTATTGAAAGACATTTTTTTACTTGTAAATCATTTCTCTACTACATATATAATGATTTGTAAAACATTTGGGTGTGTTCCCCTTAAGTGGGATTCTTTACTGTTTTCTGGATGAGAATTGTGGGTGATTTCAAACTAAGCACACTGAGAGTGTATGCTTGGAATCTACATCTGTCCCTTGTGTTAATCATTACTCTTTGTCTTACTTTTTCTGGTGCATTTTTAATGGGGATGATCTAATATCACTTTTCCATGTGCTCGAGGTCATTGGTCACATTGCAAAGTATGTTGAAAATGGCCCATATAGTGAAAAGTGTTCATAGGTTTTCGACATATCTAACATCACAATATGTCATTTTGTTCAGCTTGTCTCATTGGTATGTTATAGTTATAGTATTGAAAGCCATGTTTTTACTTGTAAATCATCTCTCTGTTATGTATATATAATTCAGAAAAGTGAGTGGAGCAGGCACTTATGTTGGTAACAACAAGATATGAAGTGAGTAGAAAAGTGCCAGAAGACAATAGAGAATAAAAAATTTTTTCGCGGCGGTGGTGGGGTTTGAACCTGCGACCTTATTGGTACGACAACTCCGCCTGGCAGGTGAGAGCGTGGCTCTACCGTGTGAGCTATCCACGAACACAAAAATATTCGTTTCAAACCCAAAGTCATTTCTAGATCCCTCTCTCACCCACTTCTTGAGATCGCCGATTCGTTCGCCACCATCGCGAAGTAATTTTGACCAGCAGTTAAGCTTAATAGCCAATATTCTCATCACAAACATATAACATAGAAACGATTGAGACATTGAGTATGCTCCGGTGTATGGGGTGAATTTTTAATTCAGAAAAGTGAGTGGAGCAGGCACTTATGTTGTAACAACAAGATATGAAGTGAGTAGAAAAGTGCCAGAAGACAATAGAGAATAAAAAAAATTTTCCCGGCGGTGGTGGGGTTTGAACCTGCGACCTTATTGGTACGACAACTCCGCCTGGCAGGTGAGAGCGTGGCTCTACCGTGTGAGCTATCCACGAACACAAAAATATTCGTTTCAAACCCAAAGTCATTTCTAGATCCCTCTCTCACCCACTTCTTGAGATCGCCGATTCGTTCGCCACCATCGCGAAGTAATTTTGACCAGCAGTTAAGCTTAATAGCCAATATTCTCATCACAAACATATAACATAGAAACGATTGAGACATTGAGTATGCTCCGGTGTATGGGGTGAATTTTTAATTCAGAAAAGTAAGTGGAGCAGGCACTTATGTTGGTAACAACAAGATATGAAGTGAGTAGAAAAGTGCCAGAAGACAATAGAGAATAAAAAATTTTTTCGCGGCGGTGGTGGGGTTTGAACCTGCGACCTTATTGGTACGACAACTCCGCCTGGCAGGTGAGAGCGTGGCTCTACCGTGTGAGCTATCCACGAACACAAAAATATTCGTTTCAAACCCAAAGTCATTTCTAGATCCCTCTCTCACCCACTTCTTGAGATCGCCGATTCGTTCGCCACCATCGCGAAGTAATTTTGACCAGCAGTTAAGCTTAATAGCCAATATTCTCATCACAAACATATAACATAGAAACGATTGAGACATTGAGTATGCTCCGGTGTATGGGGTGAATTTTTAATTCAGAAAAGTGAGTGGAGCAGGCACTTATGTTGGTAACAACAAGATATGAAGTGAGTAGAAAAGTGCCAGAAGACAATAGAGAATAAAAAATTTTTTCGCGGCGGTGGTGGGGTTTGAACCTGCGACCTTATTGGTACGACAACTCCGCCTGGCAGGTGAGAGCGTGGCTCTACCGTGTGAGCTATC
>NC_088370.1:24957065-24959565 GCF_034508935.2 Berghia stephanieae | reverse complement strand
CATGTGTTATGTATAACTCTGTTTTCTATTCTGAATTTTAAATAATTGTTTTTGACACGTGCTAAACAAAGAGCATTAATAAAATAAAGGATCAATACATTTTTTAAATTTAAATAACAATTGAGCTTTTATATAGAGCAATATCCACTAAATATGCTTTAAGCGCTTTACAAAGGGTCCCTGACCAACTGCAACATTTAACATGTAGGACGGAACATGACACCTTTTAGGCGATATTACAAATTTTTTTCGGACAAAGACAACGCTGTTAACGGCAAGGTACTCATTTTACACCTGAGTACAGTGATAGAATGTGAGTAAAGAGCCGTCTCCAAGGACTCAACTATCCGCCGAGCGAGGCTCGAACCCAGGACCTTCCGATCTGAAAGCGAGTGTCATACCACAAGTCCACATAGCCGCACAAATTAAATAATAAATGCCTTTCACAGATTCCGATGTGCTTAGGTATGTTGTGTTGCTTGGTGGCTGAGCGGTCCGGTGTCTCGTCTTGTTTCAAAAGTCAAGCAATGTTAAGCGTGGTCAGTGGTCGGGTGGGTTACAGTAATGAAATTCTGTTCTCGAAGTTTTGTCCTTGGGTAAGGCACTTTCCACCCATTAATCCACTTGACTCGAATGTAAAGGAGTACCTGGCTATGGTTATAGTTGTGGTAGTAGAAGCAGTAGTAGTAGTAGTAGTAGTAGTAGTAGTAGTAGTAGTAGTAGTAGCAGTAGTAGTAGTAGTAGTACTAGTAGTAGAAGCAGTAGTAGTAGTAGTAGTACTAGTAGTAGTAGTAGTAATACTAGTAGTAGTAGTTGTTGTTGTTGTTGTTGTAGAAGTAGTAGTAGTAGTAGTAGTAGTAGTAGTAGTAGTAGTAGTAGTAGTAGTAGTAGTTGTAGTGTAGTGTTAGTAGTAG
The DNA here is from genome assembly GCF_034508935.2 of Berghia stephanieae. Classification (NCBI taxonomy): domain Eukaryota; kingdom Metazoa; phylum Mollusca; class Gastropoda; order Nudibranchia; family Aeolidiidae; genus Berghia; species Berghia stephanieae. The sequence goes on along the minus strand of NC_088370.1, from coordinate 24,958,651 downwards.
TGTAGTAGTTAGTAGTAGTAGTAGTAGTTAGTTGAGTAGTAGTAGTAGAGTAGTAGTAGTAGTAGTTAGTAGTTTAGTAGTGAAGTAGTAGTATAGTAGTAGTAGTAGTAGTAGTAGTAGTAGTAGTTGGTAGTAGTAGTTGAGATAGGAGTAGTAGTAGTAGTAAGTAGTAGTAGTAGTAGTGAGTTAGTGTAGTAGTAGTAAGTAGTATAGTAGTAGTAGTATGTAGTAGTAGTAGTAGTAGTATAGTAGTAGTAGTAGTAGTGTTAGTAGTAGTAGTAGTGTATGTTGTTGTTGTTGTAGTAGTAGTAGTAGTAGTAGTAGTAGTTGTTGTTGTTGTTGTTAGTTGTAGTTGTTGTAGTATGTGTTGTTGTAGTAGTATGTAGTAGTAGTAGTAGTAGTAGTAGTAGTGTAGTATGTAGATAGTAGTAGTAATAGTAGTAGTAGTAGTGTAATAGTAGTAGTAGTAGTAGTAAAGTAGTAGTAGTAGTAGTAGTAGTAGTAGTAGTAGTAGTAGTAGTAGTAGTAGTAGTAGTTAGTAGTAGTAGTAGTAGTAGTAGTAGTGTGTAACGTAGTAGTAGTAGTAGTAGTAGTAGTAGTAGTAGTAGTAGTAGTAGTGTAGTAGTAGTAGTAGTAGTAGTAGTAGTAGTAGTAGTAGTAGTAGTAGTAGTAGTAGTAGTAGTAGTAGTAGTAGTAGTAGTAGTAGTAGTAGTAGTAGCAGTAGTAGTAGTAGCAGTAGTAGTAGTAGTAGTAGTAATATATAAACACTCGCAAATCATTATTCATGAAACAAAATAAAATTCTAACCAACAATCATAATCTAAGTACAATTAAAACAATTCTGACCAAATTGAAAAAAAGGTGTTTTGTTACATTTTGGCAAGTGTGCATGCATCGTAAGAATAATCGTACAAAATTGCCTTTGGTGGCTATTTTGGGTCTGAGTCAGAAATAGCCACTGGTAGAATCTTCCCGAAATAGACTGACTGGCTGGCCATATCTCAGAGTGAAGAATGATTAGTGACGTAATCAGGTATCGGATCACATATAAAAATTTGGCCTGAAAACTCGTCCTTCAAATATCGATCGATTTAAAAGACCCTCGTCTTGCAAAAACTTTCAAACCTGGAACTATATTAACCAGACTATAAAGGTTCAAGGTTACACATAGTTTTGTGTGTTGGTCCGTTATATATTTCAGGATGACAATGTTGTGAGTTTCTTAGCCAAGCGCACTGCATCTATAGATCTTGGTTTAGTTTTGGGAGAGATCTACAGATAGAACGAAGTTGACGTCACTCAGGCCTTTGCATTACTTTTTTCCATCCGTGTGTATGATTAATTCTCACTGAACTGTATTAACCAGACTATAGATAGAATGCGCTTGTCCAAGGAGTTCACAACATTGCCATCCGGAAGTATAACGGACCAACACACAAACTATGTGTAACCATGAACTTTTATAGTCTGGTTAATACAGTTTAGTGACAACAACTCACAAACGCGGATGGCAAAAACAACAACAAAGGCATGAGTGACGTCATCTGCATACTATCTATAAAATCCTTCATGGTTTTGTGTGTTGG
>NC_088370.1:24904565-24952065 GCF_034508935.2 Berghia stephanieae | reverse complement strand
CGTTCTATCTATAGTCCGATTGATAGAGTTTAGTGAGAACTAATCATTAAAATGGCTGTCTATAACCAAAAACAAAGATATGAGTGACGTCAATTAAGTTCCCTCTATATTATTCTACCCCTCTCCCTGATATAGCTAGTGTGCGCTTGGCTAAGAAGCTCACAACATTACCATCCGGAAGTATAACAGACCAACCCACATAACTCTGTGTTACCGTGAACTTTTATAGTCTGGATAACACAGTTAAGTGAGAATTGCTCATAAATGTGGATGGCGAAAAAACAATAACAAAGACCCGAGTGACGTCAACTTCATTCTATCGATAGTAACGCGTAATGATATCAAGTTAATAATACTTTGTGACGTCAGATAATGAACTGCTAAATTTCACTTTTATTAGATTTTTGTAAATTAAATCAAATTGAGCTTTTAAATAGCTCAATATCCACTAAACGTGCTCAAAGCGCTTTACAAGGGTCCCTGGCCAACAGCAACACTTAACATGTAGGACGGGACATGTCGCCTGTTAAGCAATATTATAATTTTTCGGACAGAGACAACGTTGTTAACGGCCAGGTACTCATTTTACATTCAGTACAGTGAGAGAATGTGAGTAAAGAGCCTTTTCCAAGTACTCAACTGATGTGCCGAGCGAGGCTCGAACCCAGGAACTTCCGATCCGAAAGCGAGTGTCATACCACAAGACCGCATAGCCGCAGAAATATCATCGCAGTGTTTTTTAAATCTTACATATTTTGTCCATGACGTCAGTGATAAACTAGGCAGACAGACCTGCCTACATGTACACGTCGCCTCCGTTTATGAGTCCTTGGAAGAGGCTCTTTACTCACATTCTCTCACCGTAATCCGGTGTAAAATTAGTACCTGGCCGTTAACAGCGTTGTCTTTGTCAGAAAAATTGTAATATCGCCTAACAGGCCGCATGTCCCGTCCTACATGTTAAATGTTACTGTTGACCAGGGACCCCTTGTAAAGCGCTGTGAGCACAAAGCTCAATTATTTTTTTTTTTTGATAGATCGCTATTTGTGGGACTTTGTGGTCTTGTGGTATGGCTTTCGGATCGGAAGGTCCTGCGTTCGAATCTCGCTCGGCGCAAAGTTGAGTCCTTGCAAAAGGTTCTTTACTCACATTCTCTCACCATACTCAGGGTGCAAAATGAGTACATGGCCGTTAACAGTGTTGTCTCTGTCGGAAAAAAATATGTATTATAGCCTAACAGGCGTCATATTCTTTTTCTATATGATACATGTTGCTGTATGTCACGGACCCTTTGTAAAGCGCTTTGGGCCCGTTTCGTGGATATTGCGCTATATAAAAGCTCACGTATTTAAAGCGGCGAGTCTGAGAGGTGACCACATCTAATCTCCCTTCCATACAAATTTTCTGCACCAGTTATGAACCAGTCTTTTAAAAAATGAGCTTTTATATAGCGCAATATCCACTAAACGTGCTCAAAGCGCTTTACAAGGAGTCCCTGACCAACAGCAACACTTAACATGTAGGACGCTTGTTAGGCGATATTACATTTTTTTTTTCGGACAGAGACAACAACGCTGTTGACGGCCATGTACTCATTTTACACCTGAGTACGGTGAGATAATGTGAGTAAAGAGCCTTTTCCGGGGACTCAACTATGCGCGAGGCTCGAACCCAGGACCTTCCGATCCGAAAGTGAGTGAGTGTCATACCACAAGATATTCCAAAACAAACGTCTCAAAATGTCATATCTCGTCCTACACGAAAATAAAAGAATTTAATTTTTTTTAAAATCGCTTCATTTGTCGTTCTCATGGGGAATATTTGTCTTTAGGGTCTATTTCATAGTAGACTAGAATATAACCCAGGCGTCAACCGCAGTGCACCCACTGCCGCAAAGTGGCCTATGGCGAGGTGACTTGCTCAAGTCCACACAGCGCCACCGGTTGGTATCGAACTTCATACCTTCTTGCTTACAAATCAAATATCATCATACCACGTAGCGCCATAAAGACTTACTGTTGCCTTGTGACCCCTTGTAAAGCGCTTTGGGCACTTTTAGTTAATTTTCCTCTCTATAAGACTCAAATATTATATTCTCTTTTTTATTTATTTATTTATTTTTTTTTTTTTTTTGAGGCCTGGTGTTTTCTTTCTTTTTTTCTTTTTTTCTTTTTTTCTTCTTTTTCTTTCTTATCTCCGATGATCTGTGGAGAGGAATGGTAGCTAATTAATTAGTTTAACAATGTTTGTATTGTCGTCTCGCATAATACAGCCAAACTCTGGAAAAACACGTATTTAAAATGTATGCCAGAAAACTCGTCCTTTAATTATCGATCGATTAACATAACCCTCGTCAGGTCAAAAGCTCTCAAACCCGGGACTTCGCGAAGTTTTCAATGAATTTCTAAGTTTGAGAGTTGTTGGGCAAGACGAGGGTCATTTAATTCGATGATATTTGAAGGACGAGTTTTCGAGCCAAAATCTTAATTACGGCTTGTTTTCAGAGCACGGCACAATAATAGTATTGTTTATGAAAACACTCACCCAGTACGGCGGAAAGTCTTTTGAACAATTAATTAGCAAGCAATCAGTCGTTCTCCTGACCAACCACTTACCTGATGCGCATGTCTTTTCCTCGTTTATATTCAGAGCTGTGTTGTATATTTTCTTCTTCTTCTTCTTCTTTCTTTCTTCTTCTTTTCTTCTTCTTCTTTTCTTCTTCTCTTCTTCTTCTTCTTCTTCTCTCTTCTTCTTCTTCTTCTTCTTTCTTCTTCTTTCTTCTTCTTCTTCTCTTCTTCTTCTTCTTCTTCTTCTTTCTTCTTCTTCTTCTTCTTCTTCTTCTTCTTCTTCTTCTTCTTTTTTCTTCTTCTTCTTCTTCTTCTTTCTTCTTCTTCTTCTTCTTCTTCTTCTTTCTTCTTCTTCTTCTTCTTCTTTCTTCTTCTTCTTCTTCTTCTTCTCTTCTTCTCTTCTCTTCTTCTTCTCTTCTTTCTTCTTCTTCTTCTTCTTCTTCTTCTTTCTTCTTCTTTCTTTCTTCTTCTCTCTTCTCTTCTCTCTTCTCTCTTCTTCTACTTTCTCTCTTCTTCTTACTTCTTCTTCTTTCTTCTTCTTCTTACTTCTTATTCTTCTTTCTTCTTCTTACTTCTTCTTCTCTCTTCTTACTTCTTCTTCTTCTCTACTTACATCTCTTACTATCTAATACTACTACTACTACTATACTCTATACTACTACTTCTACTATACTTTATCTTACTACTTCTATACTATACTTTCTTACTTACTATCTTACTATCTATCTATACTTACTACTTACTTACTATACTTACTTCTTACTATATTTATCTATCTTATCTACTTACCTACTATACTACTACTACTACTACTACTACTACTACTCTACTATTCTCTACTACTCACCCTACTACTACTACTACTATCTAACATACTACTACTATATACTACTACTACTACTAATACTACTACTACTACTTACTACTACTACTACTACTACTACTACTATACTATACTACTACTACTACTACTAATAACTTACTACTATAATAATATACTATAATGATAAATATAGTATATAATATACTACTATACTTATACTATATACTACTATATACTACTTTATCACTCTTCTACCTACTACTACTCTTCTACTCTCTACTACTCTCTTTACTATACTTTCTCGACTACTACACTACTACTATAAACTATAAAATATAATAATATAAATTTAAAACTACCATCTCTCTATCTCCTATGCTATCTCTCCTCTCTCTCTTTCCTCTCTTACTACTTCATCTACTCATACATACTACACAATACTACTACTATATCTCTATCTATCTACCTCTACCTCTCTCTCTACTCTCTATCCTCTACTCTTATTCTACTCTACTTCCTCTCCTCTTCCTCTTTCTTCTTTTCTCTCGATCTCACATCACTCTCCCTGTCTATCTCACTCCATCTATCTCATCTCTCATCCTCTTCCTCTCTCATTCCTCATCATCATCCATCTTTCATCATCTCTCTTCATTTCATCATCATATCATCATCATTTATCATTCATACATCATATCATCATCAATCAATCATCATCATCATCATCATCATCATCATCATCATCATCAGCACCATCATCATTATCACCATGATCATTATCGTTGCCATCATCATCATCATCATCATCATCATCATCATCATCATCATCATCATCATCATCATCAGCCGCAGCAGCATCAATATCATCGTCGATTTCATCTTCATTAAGGAATTGAATTTAAGCAACAATCTCATCTTCGAACCGAATGACAGAAACAGTTGAAATCCAATCAAAGGGCAATAATTAAATTAAATCTTTGTTGTATCGCAAGTCCAGTAGAATTGCTTCCCCTTATTATTGTCTCGTGGTGATATTCTTGTTGTCCGACATAGAGCGTATTATTGTGTTCGTACCTTGAAGGTGTGTTGTTTTCCTGTGTTGTATAATTCTCAAAAGCTTTATTATTGCTTCATTAACAGCTTGTTGTACGCATAATTTCTCCCTATCTATTTCTTCACAGATCGTTAAGTGTCTATGTAGATACAACTTGTATACAATTGCATACACGGCATAATTTAGTTTGGGTTTTTTTTAATCAACAGATTTTTATCAATCTTTCTATTGATTCCCCTATGCTTTTGTCTTGAATGCTTGGGTGAAGGAAATTGCATGAGAACAAAATGGAATGGAGTAACATTGTGTTAAAATTTTTAATAATTTTATGTGAAAAATTGCATCGCTTTTGGGAAATTTAATACAAATGCAATACAAACAGAGATGATAATGGGAACGTTTCGTGTTTTCCCTGAAAAGTACAGAAATTTTATATTATAATTGAGAGAAATTAAAGAAGAAAAATAAATATTTTTTAAACTCTTTTTTCCTATTCCATCATAATAATTTAGTAATTAGCTTAAGGGGTAACCCGAAACGATAATGTTTTTATGTATTTATATATTTGTTTGTTTTTTTATTAGAGTGAACATGATACTTTTTTCTTGCATCCATGTAATGTGTGTATAATAAACTGGCTGGTTTTTATTTTTGAAACTATTTGCAATAATTTATGCTATCGTTTTATGTCAATAAAACAACTACCTATGATATGATTTGATATTCTTAAAGATCTGAACAAGTGTGCATGAAAGGTGCCAGACAAAGCAAGAAAGAAAAAACAATTTGAAACATCCCAAAAAATCAATCTACCTCGAGGTCGACTGATTTTTTGAGATGTTTTTTTTTTCTTATATTTTTCTTTCTAGTTTTGTCTGATGGCACCTTTCATACACACTTGTTCAGTTCTTTATCTTACACCGGTGCCTGCTCCTTAATTTCTTGATATGAGATTCTTTTACTTTTGCGTTTTGGCATTCCGGATATGTTCCCAACTACTGCGAGATTTTGCCACCAAAAAGTTGTGTAAATGTTGCTGCTCGAAGCTCGTAGAAATAAATAACAATGTGAAATTGAATGTAAGCTTCAATTTAATATACGAAAACAGGTAAAATGGACGTTTCGGGTTTCCCCTTTATCAACAAACAAGATGAATGAAACACTACAGACGAATGAGATAATGTAGTAGTGGCGTTATTAACAATATTATCTCATTCGTCTGTAGTGTTTCATTCATCCTGTTTTGTTGATAAAGGGGGAAACCCGAAACGTCCATTTGACCTGTTTTCGTATATCAAATTGAAGCTTTCATCCAATTTCACATTGTTATTTTTACCAAAAAGTTCGGATTCTGAAACACGAGAGTGCATGAAATATTTTATTCTTCGCCTGAAACCAACGTGTACTTATTTGTGACCCTTCGTCTCAAAACGGTATTAAGCCGGGTTGGTTAAGATGTTGAAAATTGAATTTATAGCCAGAAATATCAGACTTGTGTTTCAGTAGTTTGTATGTTTTATTGAGGAGAATGGATACCATATTTAAGGGTTATAATACCAGCAATGTATATTTTTTGACCAGTTTAACATTTAATTCGGCTTTTAAGCATACGGTTCGTGCTGACATAATACCGTTTTGAGACGATGAGTTCACATTTTTTATGGGCCTATTGTTGTATTGGTAATAAATGTCTAGCCAAGGCAAATATTGCCCATTACAACAATGTTATTATATCAAGCCCATAACCGCGTCCGGCTATCAGACCTGCAAATGTGTGCACGTCAGGGGGAGTAGAACGATATTTATGAGATTGGTGCAGTTTTGTATTTTGGAAATCCGGACGTGTTTTAGTTTGCTGCAGGAGCTTGAGATCGGCGATGGGAACAGAATGTAGATATATTCCAAATTCCAAAAAGGCACAAAATTGTCCATTTTGTATTCCAACTATCTGTTGTTATTTCATTATTTCTGATTCAATGAATATTTTAAAAGATTGTTTTATTTTGTTATTACAGAATCTTTTGTTTTTTGATGTTTTTGTTTTGTTTTTTTACTTTGTTTTGTTTTTTCTTTTTAATTTATTAGCTTGTTCTTATATTTTGTTTTGTTTTTTGTTGTTGTTTTTTATCAATTCTTTTTTTCTTATAGTTATCAAAGTTAATGAGTCGAAGTGGCCGAGTGGTTAAGGCATTGCACTGTGACGCGTAAATGTCCCGGGTTCGAGTCCCGCTTCAGGCATTTTCGTGGGGTTTTTTCCTTGGGCAAGATTATTAACCCCCAATTTGCTCACAGTGACAACATGGGAGATTCTTGTTGACATCAGACATCTTGTTTGATGAATTATCTATATTCCTTCGTGGAATGCCTAGGCGACGATATCTTATGGTGTCGTGGCGGAAGGGCATCATTATTAATCTATATTCCTTCGTGGAATGCCTAGGCGACGATGTCTTATGGTGTCGTGGCGGAAGGGCATCATTATTAATCTATATTCCTTCGTGGAATGCCTAGGCGACGATGTCTTATGGTGTCGTGGCGGAAGGGCATCATTATTAATCTATATTCCTTCGTGGAATGCCTAGGCGACGATATCTTATGGTGTCGTGGCGGAAGGGCATCATTATTAATCTATATTCCTTCGTGGAATGCCTAGGCGACGATATCTTATGGTGTCGTGGCGGAAGGGCATCATATTAATATCTTATTTTTTGGGGGTTAAACCTTCGTGAGCCAGGCGAGATTCATGTGTTCGATCAAATTTAGTTGTTACCTTGTACCAGCAAAGTCTTCATGGACGATAAAATGTTTCTCGGGCGGCAATTGGATTCAATAGTCTGATGTCACGTCGCCCAGCAACGGCGGCCATCGTGGTTCTAGACAAAAAAAAATCGATACTTTTTATTCTTCATGCCGGCTAGAACTTTTCATATGTCTTGTGATCAGAATGTGTAAAAGTCAAAACATGATCAGATTTATAATGTTTTTGCCCTCTGGATACGCTTTTATGCTCCATGAAAAAGGGGGGGGGGGGGAAGACACCTGATGTCACATTGACTCCGATTTGAGGAATCACAATTTTCAATTCTGGAAGTCTTTTGTTTTGTTTGTTTTGTTTGTTTTGTTTGTTTATTTGCATAACCTAAGTTTTTGATTTTGTTGTATTATTTTCATTCGTCTTTTGTTTGTTTGTTAATTTTGTTTTGTTTTGTTTTTCTTTTTGTTTTCGTTTTTTTTTTTTTTTTTTGTTGATTTTTTTATTAATGTGTTATTTGTTTTTGTTTTTTGTTTTTTGTGTTGTTTTTTTTAATTTGCTTTTTCTCTTTTCTTATCATGATATTATTGGTGCCCTTCTTCAGTTAATTCTATTTGGTATTAAACGTTGACAAATGAACAATATGCTAAGAGGCAAACTCATGAAATTTGATTTTGTGACACTGTGCCCTTTTCCTCCTGTAGTCGGCGTATGTATAATATTTGTTGTTGTTTTTTGTATTATTGTTTATACTTTCAAAATCTATTTTTATAACACACAGAGCATATTTGGCTATTTCATATTCGAGTTGGTTATTTTCTTTACTATTTTACCACAACCGACGTGCACTTATTTGCAGGTCTGATAACCCATTTCCTTATGGTGTAATGGAAATCTTTTTTTTTAAATGATGCAAAATATTGTCCATTACAAAAATGTTAAACTAGGCCCATTAAGTGAATTCAGATGTCAGACCTGCATATATGTACACGTCTACCGTGCGTAGTGTGTCACATCAGAGGAGTGTAAATATGGAGTGGTAGCTTTGGATTTTAAAAATTGCCCTTCAGAGTCCATAGAGTCATTAAGTCCATAGAACATGAGTGTATTCCGGTTTCTATAGCATGAAACCGACAATAGCAATTGCGTGCTATTCTTTGGATAGGATGCTAGTCCATCGCAAAGTATTTCCGCTATATCTAACAGATCCAGCTACCAATGCACTGCTGGGTGGGCAGGAGTGTCAGAAGAAAAAAAAAGAATGTTCGACTGCATCGATCTCGGTCACTTTAAGTGTGAAGCGACTACTCTACCAACTGAGCTATCGGGACTCCCATGTAGCTTTGTATCATTTTTTTTTTTGTCTTACTTTAATTGAGAAAAGAAGATACAAAAATCAATGCGATATAATTTTGTGAGAACTACTCATAAAAATGGCTGGCTAAAAGCTATAAAAAAAGACCTGAGTGACGTCAACTTCGTTCCTTCTATATGTGACGCACCGCCCCACAGCGCTATTCTGTTGGAATGATGGTCCCGATGTAGAGATTGGGTTACAACGTGAAAATGTTCCCAAGTAGAAAATGTGTCGCATTGCGTCAATGGAGAGTTTTGGCAGATCATGCCTTCGTCACGCATCACGTACCTACCACGTATCTATCACATGACCATTCTCATCACCATCATCATCATCATTATCATCATCATCATCATCATCATCATCATCATCATCATCATCATTCTCATCACCATCATCACCATCATCATCATCATCATCATCATCATCATCTTGGCTTATCCCTCCTGGACGTGACCTCCGCAACTGCCAACCACAAAACAAGCTTATTCTGTCCTTATAAATAAAGGTGCATAATGAGTCAGTAAAGGGAGTAAATCTGACTCATGAATGAACAACACAAAACAAACGACGTTTCGGCCCTTTGCCTTTTTCAAGGAAGTTTTCAAGTATTACTTGAAAAAGGCCAACGTCGTTTGTTTTGTGTTGTTCATTCATGAGTCAGATTTACTCCCTTTATCTTTATCTCCATTTTATTCTGTCCTGCACCATCCTTTCACATTCAGTCACCGGCTTATTCTTCCATTCGCTGATGTCTTCTTGTGACCATCTTCCTCTTGGTCTCCCTCTTCCTCTTTTACCCTCCACAAATACCCTCGAGAATTTTTTTCAAGAGTGTCATAACTCTTACGTAAAAAAAAAGTGTCGCTATTCGATTTTTATACGGGTCTCGGGAATATTTATTTTATAACATCCAATCATGAAACAAATAGCAGCACTGTTTTTACGTATAATAAGAATGATCATGTGATAGATACGTGTCAGGTGATATGTGATGCTTGCTACGTTATACGTACGATGTGCTGAACCTCTCCAACCTTGCATTTTGTCGAAATGAAGTAGATAAAGAAAGAAAATTGAGTTTGTGTCAAAATGATAAAAATTAAGAAAAAAAAAATTTTAACTAACAAAATAAAAGAGACTCTCCTTAACGTGTGAATTTATCCTTATTCAAATTGTGTGAACTGTGACCTAGGTGTATAAATTAGCAGGTCTGATAACAGAACACAATTATGGGCCGTTTTTACGTTTTTGAAATGGACGATATTTTACGTTGGTTTGAGAGTATTTCCAATACAACAATTAGCCTCATAACAACTTGGGTTATCGGACCTGCAAATAATTACACGTTGACTGTGACCCATCGCCTGAAAACGGTATGATGTTGGGGTGAACTACTCGTAGATGAAAAAAAGAGGAATTTAAAGTTAATATTACCTAAAATATATTTCTGTTTGTTTGTTTTGTAACTATAAGAAAGTATGCTTCTTCTTCTTGATATCACATAAACACTTCACTCAAATCTCATTGGGTTTTTTACAACTTTGATTCTGAATGTCAAAATGACTCCAACACGTCGTGCGCATATTAGTAGTCTGATTACCGGGTAACCACAATAGGATTCAAAAGTCTGATGTCACGTTGCCCAGCAACGAGCAGCTTGGTTCTAAAGAAAGAAAATCGGTACTTTTTATTCTTCATGCTTGCTACATCTTTTTTCAAATGTCATGTGATCAGAATGTATAAAAGTCAAAACATGATCATATTTATAATCTGTTTCTCCTCTGGATACACTTTTATGCCCGTTGGAGAAATATTTCATAAGGGTGTCCGCCATTGTTTCAATAATTTAGAACCAGTTACTAAGTTACTATGCGTCATTACGAGGGAAGTGACGTCACGACTGTTGAACCCTATTATGGACTCGTTTTCACATTGTTGTATTGGAGAACATTTTGGGTGGGTTTGATTGTATTTCCATGACAACAGTGAGCCCATAACAATTTGGGTTATCAAACTTATCAATAAATAAACATTGTTTTGAGGCGTCGGTTAGAAATGTTTTGACTAGAAGATTCAGTGTCTACGACGTGAGAGGGTTAAATCACGCTTTGAAAAAGATTTTGATTCATCTTTTTTATGTACAATTATGACAAATGCATATATATATTTTATGTTGATAGCGTTTTAAATATTGAATATTATGTTTCCGTCTAAATGCAATAGCTATGGTAATTGGATAATGATATATTTCATGTATTGTTATGTTCAACAATATTGTTTCGAGCATTCGCTCTCACCAAAAAGTGAAAGTGATAAGTTGATCATAATAATACTTGAAATATTCTATTAATAACTTCTTTTATCAAAACGTTGAGCAATATTATTTCATGGTTTTTGTTTTTATAATTTATATATTTATATATATATATATATATATATAATATATATTATAATATATATATATATATATATATATATATTATTTTGTGTGTGTGTGTGTGTGTGTATATATATATATATATATATATATATATATATATATATATATAAACATTTCAAGTATAATTATGATTATTTAACTTCTACAACATTGTTTTAAGCGTTAGCTCTCATCAGGAAGTGATATATGTGTGTATATATATATATATATATATATATATATATATATATATATATATGATCTATTTTTGTAAAACGCCTAGAGCTCATATTGCATGAGACGTTGGCGCTATATAAGTTTGTATACAGAGTTGTTATTTTCAATTCTTTTAAAATCATGTTCTTTTCTCCTTTTTTGTCTCTTTCTTCCCCCAGATAATTGCCGTGATCTCTGTGTTTTTCATCGTTATCTCCATCTTGTCTTTCTGCCTGAAGACACACCCTGAGATGCGAGTGCCCGTCTTACGGAACACTACGTCCTATACCGCTAACGGAACCAGAACGTGGCGTCTAGAGAAGACGGAAACGGAACCCCACGAAGCATTTTTCTACATAGAGTGTGCTAGTAACGCTTGGTTTACGTTTGAAATTATTATACGTTTCGCCGTGGCGCCCATGAAGTTAGAATTCTTAAAGGCGCCCGTAAATATTATAGATATAGTCGCTACGCTCAGCTTTTATCTAGATTTTATGCTCACCAAGCTGAAGCAAGAGAGCGACATGCTGGAATTCTTCTCCATCATTCGTATTATGCGTTTGTGTAAGCTAACCAGGCATTCGGCTGGATTAAAGATTCTCATCCATACATTCAAGGCCAGCGCTAAAGAACTCGTTCTTCTAATATTCTTCCTTATTCTAGGAATCGTCGTCTTCGCTGCCCTCATTTACTACGCGGAGCGTATTCAATACAACCCTACGAACGATTTCGAGAGTATTCCAGTCGGGTTGTGGTGGGCCATCGTAACCATGACAACAGTCGGTTACGGCGACATGGTCCCGAAGACGCCGGTTGGGATGTTCGTAGGTGCCCTGTGCGCGCTTGCCGGCGTGTTGTGCATAGCTTTACCTGTGCCGGTCATCGTGTCCAATTTCGCCCTGTTCTATTCGCACACCCAGGCGCGATCCAAGCTGCCCAAGAAGAGGAGAAGAGTTTTGCCCGTCGAGGCCCCGAGACCGAAAGGTTCCAAGGCTTCTGGAGCCCCGGGCGGAGGAGGAGGCATGGGAGGCCCTCAGAACAGGCGGATGAACGCCATCAAGCACAACCACCCCGGCTCTTTAGATGTTAAAATGAATCGAATAGGTAAGTAACACATTACATCTCTTAATATCTTATTAATCAGTTCAGAAAATAAAAGTATTTTATGTATGCGTTTTCCAGTTATAGTTACTTAAAATATATTTATTTAGATAGTAACATTAAGTTCTGCCACTGATATTAAAATAAGATTCAGCTGAATATTTCAGCAGCGATATTTATTAATCATATTATAATCGATATTTTCCCTTTACCATCATTGTTGTGTTAAAGTGCAGGTTGCTAAATCGATTTCGATTTTACATCGATTCATCTAAAAATTATTATCTATTTGTTCACGTGTGAATTTTCTATTTCTAACTTAAATGAAAGGAACACGGTGTTAGATATCGATTATGGAAGGAGTCGATACCATCCGAAATCGATTATGCAGCTTGTACTGTATTCAGATTCCCATTGTTGACCTGGGAACGAAGTCAAAGGCAGTTCGTGCTAATTGTTTCCTGTTATGTGTCATGGTTGTAGTCTATGATAAATTCATTATTTTTATGGAATGTTAGTCATGATAAACTCATGGCTTTTAAATGTCTGTCATGATCGTAGTCTATGATAAAGTTATGACTGTTAAATGTTTGTCATGTTCGTAGTCTATTATAAAGTCATGATCATTGAATGTCTGTCATGATCGTAGCGTATGATAAAGTCGTGATTTTGTTTTATGGAGTGTCAGTCATGATAAAGTCATGACTATTAAATGTTTGTCACGTTCGTAGTCTACGATAAGGTCATGATTATTGATTATCAGTCATGATATACGTAGGTTATGATAAAGTCATAATTTTCTGTTTGGTCATGACCATGGTCTAATCTCTGGGTCATGATTTGTTGATTGTATATCATGACAGAGGACTATGATAAAATCATGAATCAGTGTTCGTTTTTTATTTTATTTTTTTATAAATGTGTAAAATGGCTAGTTTGGGCCCATAAAGGTGGTTGCCAGATATGAAACCGGTTACAAACGCCTGTATTTATTATTGTTTCTAGTAATAAACAAATATCAATATAACAGCTTCAAAAAAAAAGAACAAAATACCAAACACGGAACGTTTCGGGATCAAAACCCTTCTTCAGCCAACAACAACAAAAATACAATAAAGACATAAATAAATTACTAAATTCCAGATAGACGACAGAGATAAATGGTAGGTCTTGTCTTGTAGAAAAAAATATTGGAAAGTTCATGATCGACTTTCCAAGATTTTTCTACAAGAGAAGACCTACCAATTATCTCTCACGTTCCGTGTTTGGTATTTTATTCTTCTTTGAACCTATTATATTCTTTTTTTTTAATTTCTTCTTACAGTCCACAGCTTCCAGCAGCTTAGTATTACTTTGTATTTGTTTCTGGACTTTTTATTGCCAAATCTTGCTTGTCTCGACTACTACGAACATTTCATCGTAGCATTTTAATCTAGACCAGACCAAGGATAATTCCCCATGAGCCGTTAACTGACGTCAAATTATAATGATGTCATTAGATGTCATTTTTGTAACCTGGCACCCATCTCCGTTTTTTTTTTTTTTTTTTTTGTTGTTTTTTTTAAAAGGCCAATCCGCCACTGTTTTTCGTATCGTGTGTACCAAACCTGCATTTGTGTACAACCTGTTGTTGTCTCGTGTGTGTTGTTCAAACACACCTACGTGTTGTATCGTGTGTGTTGTTCAAACACACCTACGTGTTGTATCGTGTGTGTTGTTCAAACACACCTACGTGTCATTGTTGTCTCTCTGTGTAGCATCTTCCAGTTGGGGGGGGGGGGGGCATCTCTGCCAAAGCTGCTGCTGGTGGTGGTGGTGGAATGCTAGATGTCAGAATTGTTGAATTGACCTGCCCGGGGTTGGTCCGTGCAACGGGCGAATTGATAAAGGTGGGGAGGAGGGGGAATGGACTAGTTTATAGTTATTGGAGTAAAAGGAGAGAAGAAGAGAGGTTGTGAGAGAGAGAGAGGGAGAGAGAGAGAGAGAGAGAGAGAGAGAGAGAGAGAGAGAGTTTGGGGGTTTGATGGTTTTTCACTTCTTACTGTTATCTTTTGTACAGTAGAATAGGACAAAAAAAATAAACTCCACGAGTAGATAATGTGGGATTTGTTCAGAGCATAACAACAAATGTGTGTCTCAGGTTTCTGTAGTGGTTGTCCTGGTGTACGGACCACCAACCGGATGTGCATTGTTATGCCACGAATGTTTGAGAACATTTTTATTTATTTTTTCTTATCATTATTATTATTATTATTATTATTATTATTATTATTATTATTATTATTATTATTATTATTATTATTATTATTATTATTATTATTATTATTATTATTATTATTATTATTATTATTATTATTATTATTATTATTATTATTATTATTATTATTATCAATATTATCATAAATCATATCCATCATCTTCATCACTGCCTGTCGACCATATTCATATTATATATATTTTAAGTATCTTTTATTTATGCTTGTGGAATGTTCTGTCCTTATACAATATCATGGCCTCCCCAATTCAACTTGTCTGGGGTTGGGTTTGTTTTTATTGTGTCACAATTTTATCGATTACTTCCCTTTGTTTTCTTATTTAGGTCGTTGTGACCAGCTGCTGTGCTGTTATAACACATCTCATAGTGAAGCCTTTCAATGTTATTGATTTATGCCAAGGGTTGCTGACCTGTCAGTGCAATTCCCAGTTTAGAAATGGGATTGAAGTTCAGAGTGACAGGGAGAGGGGCACGGGGAGGGAGAAAGAGAAAGAGGGAGAGAGAGAGAGAGAGAGAGAGAGAGAGAGAGAGAGAGAGAGAGAAAAGAGAGAGAGAGAGAGAGAGAAAAGAGAGAGAGAGAGAGAGAAAAGAGAGAGAGAGAGAGAGAGAGAGAGAGAGAGAGAGAGAGAAAGAGATAGGGGGGAGGGTAATTTTCTGGTACGTTGTCGGGATATAGTAACCACGATGGTGATGGAAATTCAAACCAACAATTAGAAATTTTAAACTGGATGTTTGGATCAATTTTATCCAGATTCAAATGGGTTAAAGTCCAGATTCGGACTTTTTAAACATAAGATTGAGAAAAATAGTTCATTATTTCCGACCACCAGTTGTGTTTTTGAAGTGGTAACAAATTAAGGAGCAGGCACTGGTGTAAGAAATAGATCTGAAAAAGTGTGTATGAAACAGTATCAATACAAGAAGAAAAAAATCTATCACAAATAATCACCCTGCCTCGACTGGGAATCGAACCTGAGGAGTTGTGTGCAGTCGCGTCTCTCTAATCAGGAACTTCACAATCCAGATGTCCCCATTATTCGGACAGGTTGCCTGGAGGCGGATTTTTTTCCTTCTTTATTTGTACAGTTTGGGGACTGATTCCACTATGTCTATCGGGTATCTCTGTAGTCCAGGCAAAATGCTGGGAATGGAGGTGTGCGGATTGGAGGGACGTGACTGTATAGTTTATCAATTCTGACGTGGTGACAGCTTATCCAATCGTCGGTCTCCATATGAAATGACTGCATTACGCTTTGCAGCATGAGGCGTAATCTTAAATCCCTCACCAAAAGAGCCTCAGTCTCTCCAGAGGACTCCCTTTTCATCACTATCATCACCATCATCATCATCACCATCATCATCATCATCATCATCATCACCATCATCATCACCATCATCATCATCATCATCATCATCACCATCATCACCATCATCATCACCATCATCATCATCATCATCATCATCATCATCATCATCATCATCTTCATCATCATCATCATCATCATCATCTTCATCATCATCATCATCATCCTTGCCTTTTTCACCCTGGGTCAGGGTATAGGCCACAGACAAACAGTTTCCATCCCTCTCTATCTTGAACTTACTTTTTGTTTTATCTCGTTCCATGTCTTATCACTTCTATGTAAATCAGCTTCTTTCGGCGTTGCCCTTTCATGGGACGTAAAAACCAAACGTCTGTCCGAATTTGAACACTTGGCCAAATACAAAAGACGGTGGACAAAATTAGCTGAGGGCGTAAACCGCTTATCATAGCAATTATAATATGTCTGTAGCCTCGATCTTTTAGAGGTGCTCTACCATCATACTAGAATGCAATAATATATATGTGTGTGTAGTGAGTGCTGTGATATTTATGAAGAGGTCTATGGAAACGGTGCACATGTCGGGACCTTCCTGATTACAGTGCAATGCCTTAACCACTCGGCCACTTCGCCCCCTATCTAAGTTCTCTATTTAAGTGTGTTTAATGGATAATGGATAAAGTCAACCACTATTTCTAGTCCGATGGTGTTCGTTTTATTAGGATGGAACTGTATTTCGTGAAAAAATGTTCGAGATTGGCTGAGAGTTTTGGCCCTTTGAAATAGACAATCTAGAGAAAATTGTTTTGAGTAAAAATGGCTTCAAGGCCTCCATTTTCTCATTTCAATGTTTAACTCTCTCCTTGCCGATCCTTTTCATCATTTTCCCAAAATGGCAGGCTTACTCTTTGTGATGTACAAAATATATCTAAACAAGAAAAATGTAGATATATTATGTCGTAACCAAAGTGACGATTTTTCTGCAGGTGGTAAGGAGAGGGTTAACTGTACACAGAGAAATATCAAATTAAAACGTTCGTTGAAAGTAAAAATTTTACTCTAAAATTTTGTGAAAGAATTCAAAAATTGATAAACTTTTATAGCATTGGTATTCCCTTAAAATGTTCATTAGAAATCCCCAAACACCTTTTATGTGTGGCTATGTGGTTTTGTGGTATGACATTCGCTTTCGGATCGGAAGGTCCTGGGTTCGAACCTCGCTCGGCGCATAGTTGAGTCCTTGGAAAAAGGTTCTTTACTTACATTCTCTCACCATACTTGGGTGTAAAATGAGTACCTGGTCGTTAACAGCAGTGTCTCTGTCTGGAAAATGGTAACATCGCCTAACAGGCGTCATATCTCGTTCTATAAGATGCATGTTGCTGTTGGCCAGGAACCCTTTATAAAGCGCTTTAACTCACTCAATCCTATAGATTTTTGCTACTTTTCAAAATTGGAAAAAAATGTATTTAAAATGAGCATGTACCTACATAGATTGTTTTATTCAACTGCCATAAAGATGTAACATTTAAGAACAGTAGCTCTGATATTTACGCCTATAATTTGTCTCAGAAAAATGTAATAAATAGGCATGAGGTAAAAGTAACCCGGGTAAACTACGGATATAGTCGGTGTTAGGGTTGAGTGGGTTAAACACGTTTAGTGGATATTGCTCTATATAATTGCTCAAGTTTGGTTGGGGTTTTTTTTCAAGTTTTTTTTTTATTAGCCATACTTTCATTACCTCAAAAGAGCTTCCAAGTGACATGTGGACCATTTTCTAAGATTTTTTCGTTTGAACTTAGTGTGACCCTATATATCGACGTTCACTTATTTACAGGTCTGGTAACCTTAATTACTATGGGCTCATTGTTGTAATTTTGCAACACCCTCAAACCAGCGCTATATATACTCCATTACGACAACATGATAAAACAAGCCCTTAATTGCGTTCGGTTATCAGACCGGCTAATAAGTACACGATGTCATCTACCAATCGATCTTCATTTATATATCTATCTATTTATTTTATTCATATCTATTCATTTATTCATCCATTTATTTACAAATTTGTGATTCTTCGTCCGAGTGATATTCATGATGAAATTTGATTTTTATAACTTTTTATTGAGTTACAAAGATTAACACACATCCCGGAATTATACAGGGTCTGGTTGAAAATGGGATCCCGTCATTCTAAGAGTAAATTAGAGAGAGAGAGAGAGAGAGAGAGAGAGAGAGAGAGAGAGAGAGAGATACTAGTAGAATGATAGAGATAGAAATCGCTCCACGCAACACCATTATATAATGATGTTTCATCTAGTTCATTTTAAACCGACGTGTACATTTGTGCAGGTCTGACATCCGAACGCAATTTTGGGCCTAGTTTGACATTGCTGTAATGGACAATATTCTGTGTCATTTTTTTTAGATTCCCATTACAACAATGAGCCCATAATAAATTGGGTAGGCATACCTGCAAATAAAGACACGTCGTTTAACACACGACACTATTTATTTATCAATTATTTTTCTTTGCTTTCTTTCATTGGTTGATTTTATTTACGTCATCACAGGACAGCCAAGTGAGTAATGCCTAAATATAGTAACACGCCTGCTGACCTACTTTTATGTTACATCATCGTCATCGTCTTCGTCGTCGTCGTGACGCAAATGCATAGTGACGTTACAGTCACACATCTGTCACAATCTCGTCATAATCTCACGCTTTTCTTAGCATAGCATGTATTCTTCTCTGCTCATAGTCATATCAATATTACTATTATTGTCAAGAAAGAAAAATATCCAATCTTTCTTACATTACTGCGGCACCCTGAAAAAAATAAACTTATTTAAAACTTTGGCCAGAAAACTCGTCCTTCAAATATTAGTCGATTTAATTAACCCACGTGTTGGTAAAAACTTTCAAACCCAGAACTCCATGGAAAACTTCACGGAAGTCCCAGGTTTGAGAGTTTTTGCCAGGATGAGGGTCATTTTAATTTATCGATGTTTGAAGGACAATTTTTCTGGCCAAAGTTTGAATACGTTTTATGTTTTGGGTTTCAGGGTATGGCAGATTACAATTGTTTCTAAAAATAGAAAAAATGCCCTATCGCTTCTTTCTTACAGTAGCCATCTGCATTCATCGACGCTTTTGTTATTGTTTAAACTGATTTTGCTTATTTCTTTCCCCCCTCCTCATTCTTGAATTTATTTATATTTTTAGATATCATCTATATCGTAAAACTGCTGTCATCACTAGATATAGTCCATTAGTCTTTTTTCCGAGTTTATTTTCTTCTTTCTTTCTTTCTTCAGTCATGTTTCAGCTCCACTGTATTGTTTGTCTTCCTGTCGTTTTTAGATTAGTCTTGCTGTATTTCGTTGTCACCAGATAAAAAAATCTCTTTAACAACGTGTACTTATTTGAAGGTCTAATAAACCCATGTTATTATGGGCTCATGTTTTGTAATGGTAGTACTCTTAACCCAACGCAAAAAAAATTCCATTACAACAATGTGAAATCAGGCCCATAACATAACTGCGTTTGGTTATCAGACCTGCGAATATCTACACCTCGCTCTGTCAGATAAGTATAATTATCTATCTTTTTCACACTATAAGGATCGCCTAAAAAATGTTCTTTCCACAAGTCATATATTCATTAACATATTCTTAAAGGGCATAACTATAATAATAATAATAATAATAATAATAATAATAATAATAATAATAATAATAATAATAATAATAATAATAATGTATTAGAGTTATTTTGTGTGTATGTGTTTTATGTGTTTATGTTATAACGGATGTGTGTGTGTGTGTGTGTGTGTTTGATTAGAGTGAAAGAATTAGTTGAAGCTCAAAGGAAAGTGAAAATGAAAAACTATTTGTGGCTAAGAATTGAGTAAATGATCCTGTTTATTTATTTGTTTGTGTATACGTGTGTGTTTAAGTGTAATTCGTTGTCAAAGATATAGACACTGACATCATATATTATTTTCCTCTTCATCATATTTCCTTACTTATCTACTTATCCACTTGGTCCTTGCGTATCACATTAGGCCATAGCTTTCCTCAGAACATGCCTGTTACATGAACCAATCAGCCCTTCATAGTATGAGCGCAACTCACAATTTAACACAGAAAATAGGTGGGGGGGGGGGGGGGGGTCGTGACGTTACACCTTCGACTTTTCTGGTTTCTAAATCCTGGTAAGTGTGAATGCAACCAGTTCTTCTGAGGACAAATAATGAATACTTTACTTATTGAATCATAATGTGCATAATTATGTATGTAGCAGGATGTATAGACAGATTGTTAGGATTACGGAACGTAACAGAGCGAGGATATATGGTCGTTGTTGACGACCAGCATATATTTTTAACTGGAAAGTAAGATGCATCACTGAAACCAGAAGATTAATTACACAAGGTTTGCATTCAGTCCTCCGGAAGAGTAGTTTTACACTTCCAGTGAGATAGGATCCAGTTGTTGTTTTGTTTTGTTTTTTGGCATCACACTTTTCTTTCCTATTGGAAAAAACAGTGTCTAGAGTCATAAAGAGATGTATCTATAAATAATCCCGTTCAACACTTTTTCCTCTTGCCTTTTCGTGTCCATCTTTTTATTTTATTTATGAACGCGGAAAACCAAAATACCGATAAAATGATAATTGTTGACAGATTGTCCATCTAGATGACTACGCTTCCAATATGTGCCTGATAGCCGAGGTACATTTGGGATAATCAAATAATCGAATATTTTGTGTTTAAACAGAGAAGGAAGTATTCACTTCAGATACAACGCGACCCTGGCCAACAGCTACTTTTAACATATAGGACAAGTCATGACGCCTGTAACATTTTTTTCCGAAAGAGACATCGCTGTTAACGGACTCAACTCTGCTCTACCAACTGAGCTATCGGGACCCCCAGTTGCGTTATTGAGACCTGTCTAAATGGAGAAGAAACATTCCACGTTGTAATTTTTGTCTAAATTGTTGCCAAAGAATTCCAGATTTATAAGCACATTTTTGTATTAAATGTATTAACAATGTTATGTCTTGGCGGATGATATATTTATGGCCCAGATAACCAAAAATACCTGGCTTGCATTGCCCGAAGAGCGATGAGGAATTTATAAATTCGTTTGGGAATTTATCAATTACCATCAAATAGGAAGATATCAGGCACATTTTGCCTACTCTGGAAAAATACTTATTTAAAAATTTGGCCAGAAAACTCGTCCTTCAAATATATATCGATTTAAATGACCCTCATCTTGACAAAAACTAATCAAACCAGGTTTGAGCGTTTTTTGGCAAGACATTTACATCGATCGATATTCGAAGGTCGAGTTTACTGGCCAAGATGTTAAATACGTGTTTTTAACAGAGCACAACGGCATTGTCCTCATATCGTTGATACATTCATTTCCTGATTGTTTTGTATTGGCTTTTGGTTTTGGGGGGGGGGATATTTTCATTTTTCTTTTTTTTTTTAATTTTAGTATCTTGCCTTTTGTTAAAAAAAAGATTTATATATTTATTATTTACTTGACGATTTATTTCGATAATTCAAATTTTACTGATGCTGATATACACTGAGAGAGAGAGAGAGAGAGAGAGAGAGAGAGAGAGAGAGAGAGAGAGAGAGGAGGGAAGAAAGGTAGAAAGAAAGATAGAAAAAGAACCTGCATGAGAGAGAAAGAGAAACTGCACGAGAGAGAAAGAGAAATAGAGAGAAAGAAAGAAAGAGTGAGAGTGTGTGAGAGAGAGAAAGAGAGGGGGGATGGAGAGAGGCAGACAGACAAACAGACAAAACTTTATTATCCTTTTACCTTCGACCAGTTATTGAGCTTTTCTTTCTTCTTTACGGGCGTTTTTTTTTAGAATCAACAAAAAATACTTCAATCCATGACGGTAATTTGACAAAGTAAAATTCATATTATCATATCATCTCTCTCTCTCTCTCTCTCTCTCTCTCTCTCTCTCTCTCTCTCTCTCTCTCTCTCTCCCTCCCTCTATCGTGTCACCAATTGGCTAAATTGTTACAGCATTCTTAGGCGCACTAAGCATACCGGTTGAAATTTTAAGCCATATAATAATATTTACATTTCACTTACATCGTTTTCTATGTCTAATCGCATAGATGCGCATAGAGTATGACCTAGTCATGGTTATGCTCAATACAAGTGATATATATTATTATTTGTATTAATCATTGTAATATTTTCTGATTGTTTCCTAGTGGCCTTCCCAAACAGACAAGGTATAAGCTTTATCAATATTTTGGTTTTTACCCACACCCTCTATCTTCAACCACATTTGCATTCTGAGTTATATCTTCTTACACGCCAGGCTTGATCCAACGACGTCTATTGACGTCCAATATATACATATATATATATAATACTGCCGATGACAAAATATAAAAACTATGTACGTCATTCTTTTCTTTCTCAAGCAAAGTGAATTAAATTTAAAGTGAGCTTTTATACAGAGCAATATCCACTAAGCGTGCTCAAAGCGCTTTCCAAAGGGTCATTGACCACCAGCAATAAGTAACATGTAGAACGAGATATGACGCCTGTTTAGGCGATATTACAATTTTTTTTGACAGAGACAACGCTGTTGACATCCAGGTACTCATTTCTAAGACCTGATTACGGTAAGAGAATGTGAGTAAAGAGCCTTTTCCAAGGACTCAACTATGCGCCGAGCGAGGCTCGAACCCAGGACCTTCCGATCCGAAAGCGAGTGTCATACCATAAGACCACATAGCCGCACAAATCAACAGATTGATACAAGAGTCGATTTCGTGGTCTTTGAAAATATCATGCAACGTGGAGCACGACTTTCTATTGCAAAGATGCACCATCAAACTTATTTTATAATCATTCATTATTTTTCCACTTTTCTAACAAACAAAACACGAGTATGCACCTTGAAAGAAAAGAAAGTGTACTAAGACCAACCCTAATAGTTTGCTGCGTAACTTTAAGAGTGTTCAACTATTGGAGTGTGCAACTCTTGGAGTGTGCAACTTTTGAAGTGTGCAACTCTTGGAGTGTGCAATTTTCGGAGTGTGCAACTATTAGAGTGTGCAACTCTTAAACTGTGCAACTTTTGAAACGTGCAACTATTGGAGTGTGCAACTTTTGAAGTGTGCAACTTTTGAAGTGTGGATCTATTGGAGTGTGCAACTTTTTCTTACCACACCTGAAATATTCCCTTTTTTTAATCCCACACATTTTGAACCTTTTTTACTATAACACTTTTAAACTTTCTATCCTCCACTTTATGTCAAGACCTTTATTCCTAAACTTGTGAATTCTGTAATCTCATTATAAAGCAAAAATAGAAAATCAGAATTCTATACATTACTTAGACTAGGGGGTCGATGGTCAAGCATCATTTTGTCCATTGATAAGGCATTCTACTCGCATAACCCCCCCCCCTCCCACCCCCATTCGACTCCGATGTGGTTGAATTCTTGGCTACAGCCAATAACATTAATGTTGTAAAAGAATTATACAGCGCCTTACAGGCCTGCTGTCTCTTCCTATATGTTGAGTGTTGTTGTTGACTGATACCCACTGTAAAGCGCTTTGAGCGATTATTACTCTCTCTCTCTCTCTCTCTCTCTCTCTCTCTCTCTCTCTCTCTCTCTCTCTCTCTCTCTCTTTATATATATATATATATATATATTATATTATATATATATATATATATTATATATATATATATATTATATCAAAGCTCATTTTTAAAACTCAGTCACCTAATCACTGCTGGAGACAAAAAAAGATAATCAATTGATAAGTTTTATCGCAATGAGTGTGCAATATCATGGGAGATCGAGTTTCTTTGATAATTAATTGTAGAACTGACTTCATCTTCCTTGAGTAACAGTAACTAATAAATCGCATTTATAAAGCTCTTCACTCCGTAACAAGTGGCTCAAAGCGCTTTAAAATCGGAATGAGAAAATTGTATTATAAAGCATGAGTTTATAAAATCATAAGGCCCGTGGAACGAAAGTTTATCCCGGTCTCTGTATCGTAAAACTACAATTCAACTCGGATTTTTACAATTATATATCTAGTATGTGCTTGGCTAAAAAGCTGACAACATTGCCATCCGGAAGTATAACGGACCAACACACAAAACTCTGTGTAACCATGAACTTTTATAGTCTGGTTAATACAGTATGAGAATTACTCATAAACGCGGATGGCAAAAAGCAATAACAAAGGCCCGAATGAAGTCAAATTCGTTATATCTATATCGTAAAGTACTTTCCACTGAAAGAGAGAATTATTATGCATATATAGATATAAACTCATTTGATCCTGTATTTCGAAATACATCTTTCTTTTTTTTAACCACCTTCAATATATTTCCTTCACACCCTATTTGCACTTCTAGATCAATCTACCACTTTTCCTTTCTTTTCAAAATTATAAATTGTACTGCATAATAAGTTCCACTGCATTCTTCCACATTCTTCCAGAATTAAAACTTTGCTCTGCAATGAATTAACCCCTACAGGCCATGTCCCACTTTGAATCTCTAAGCCTTACATTTCCTTTTCACCATCTTTCTTCTTCTTCCAACACTGCCGTTGTTTTAAAAACACAGTATATGCAATGGTAACCAAATAGCACATACTGTGTTCTTCTATAAAAGGCAGAACAATAAAACGTCTTGCGTCTTTATGAGTTTATCTCTCTACAACCCATATCCACCTCTTAGAGCGTGAAGCCTTACTTTCCATTTTCACTGTCTCCCTATTTCGTCCAACATTCATTCTTCTTGGTTTCCTATGAATTTAACCCTTTTCCTTCCTCGACACTCGTCAAAAGAATACTATGCTGTTAGAAGCTGTGAACAGTAAAAAGTAATGAACACAAATTGCTATAACAGCTTTGAAAAAAAAAGAGCAAAATTCCAGATACTTGTTATTGCTGAAAAGTATTTACACCTTCAATCTGGAATTTAAGTATATGAATAATTTTTTTACTACTTCTTTATTGTCTGAATAGGGTTTTGAGTCCGAAACGTTCCGTATTTGCTTTTAGTTCTTTTTCGAAGCTAAATATATTCATTTTTTGTTCATCACTTTTTACCTTCCTCACCACATCGTTTATCGGAGTCATCTAGAGTTATTAATCCTTTGCGATCCCATTTACACATCAATCTCGTCTTCTCAATATGAAAACTTCTTTCCATTAAAGGTACAGTCGCGTCTCTTTAATCCGAAACTCCACAATCCGAATTTCCCCATTATCCGGATAGGTTGCCTGGGGACTGATTGTTTTTCCTTCTTTATTTGCACGCTAGGGACGGAGGTGTTCGGATTGGAGGGACGTGATAGCAATTACCCTTTTACATTTTATTCAACATCTTTTTTTCTTCCTCTCTTTAAAGTCAATCCCACTTTTCTAAAATAAATATTTAATTTTGATTTTAAAAAATACGTTTTTAAAACATCTGTTTATTTTCTGGCACTTTCGCATTCAAGATCCCACTTACAATTTTCCCATATCGATTACATTAATTATTATAATATCTCCTTTATTTCTGAATGATTACATTTTGCTACGAGACTGGGAGAATAGTTACCGTTCTTTTCTACACGTTTTTATAGTCAATAATAACACTGGTATTATCATATTTCTATTTTTTATTTTGTCATGCACAAATCAAAGAGGGGGTAAACTCACCTCTGTCACCACTCCCACCCCCATACCCCACCCACACATGCACACACACACACAACCACTGCAGTTTGTGGTTGGGATTTCTTTTTTCTCTCTTTTTCGGGGAAGAACAATACTTTTCCCGTTGTGAAATAAATATATATATATATGCAATTTCAATAAAATATGAAAATTAATTGCGGGTACTATTACCCGCGAATAGATACCCGGGTACCCATATCCATTCTTGGATTGGCGGGTATCCGCCCATCAATACTGAAAACGATTAGACCTGTAGTAATAATCGGATAAATATAATTTAAAAAAGAATTTAGAAAGAAATCCGGGTAATACCCAAACGTTTAATGATATCCGCAGTGTCGACAGCCTGAAGTCAAATCGGGGTTGTTGTTTTTTTCGCTTAATCTATATATCTAACATTATTTAAGGTGGTTTTAATTTATCTATCCATTTATTTATTTATTTATTTATTTATTTATTTATTTATTTATTTATTTATTTAGCTTTTATTTATTCATTTGTTCACTTCGGTTTACGGTCATAGAACATTAGCAAAGATAACATTAAACGCCTAAGATATATTATCTCATATTGTCATTTCCTATTTACTCGTACAATCAAACGTTTTTGTTGCTTCGTTGTTGTTGTAGTTGTTGTTGTTGTTATTTGTTGTTGTTGTCGCCATTTATTTTTCTTTCTGTAGATGTTTCTGTTTTTGTTTTTGTTTTTTGGTGTTTTGTCATGAATTTGTTATGAGATAAACTAGTATGTGTATCAATATGGAGAAAGAACCAGAATTTCAGTTTATCTTTTTATAGTTATCATTGTTTTTGTTTTCGTTACTGTTATTGTTTTTGTTTTCGTCTAAGTCTTTTGATAGACACTGTCATATTTATTGTTATACAATATATATATTGAATCGTGTTGGATACAAATTATGGTACGAATTGTGCTCGACATGTACCAATGGAGCGAATTATTATTTTAAGATTTACCACAATGTTGGAGTCAGTCTACATCGATGTTTCAAACCTTTTCAGCCATCGTCAGGACTGTGTTTGTTGTTGTTTGTTGAAGTGGTTCCCGTTTGTAGTTGATTAGTAATCAACTACAAACCGGAACCACTTCAACAAACAACAACAACAGACAACAAACCAAACTCATGTAACACACAGTCCTGATGGTGGCTGAAAAGGCCTGAAACATCGATGTAGACTGACTCCAACATTGTAGTAAATATTAAAATAATATATATCATATGTATGTATGTATGTATGTATATATATATATATATATATATATATATATATATATATATATATATATATATATATATATATATATAATATCTATATATATTGTTATGATTCTAGTTAGTGTTATTATTATCATTGAGGTTGATGTTACAGCTTTAATTTCTGATATTGTAATTGTTAATATTTGTATTTTTGTTGTTGCTGTTATTGTAGTTGTCTAATTCTCTTTCAGCTGTTGTTGTTGTTGTTGTTAATGTTATTCTTGTCTCTTTGTTTGCCTTGTCCTGTGGGGAAGAGATTTCTTGAACTTGAAAAATCCTTAAAATAGCACCACACTATGTTGTTGTTGTTATTGTTGTTGTTGTTGTTGTTGTTGTTGTAGCTGTTTTTAATGTTGTTGTCGTTGTCGTCGTTGTTGTTTGTCTTTACCTGTCCCTGACTGCCATCATGTGTCAGTTTTACTACACGCTATGCAGGTTAAAGTGTGTTTAAAACTGGTGTGTTGTTATCGTTTCCCCTCACACATTGTTGTGTGTTGTTTTCCGTCATAGTGACGTCATTACTATGGCACCTTCTGTGTTCAGCTTAAAATCCTTCAGAATTTAAATATTAGTACATTTTTCTTTTTCAATCTAAAGATAAATAGGACAGTTTGGTGTTTTGTAAGAATGGGTAAACGTAACTGCAAATCCAAGTTCTATTCTTCAAATCACTGACTGACCCAGTCAGAATCAGATAGAGACCGTCTATGTTTTTGTGGGTTTTTAAAAATAAAAATGGATAACAGATAAAGATAATTTAACAATTGCTTAATATTTTACCGAATCCCTTTCCGTGTAAGAAAACAGAAATCCGTGTGTTGTGCTTTAATGTTACAATCCAATCGATCCAATCCATACTGTTGCAGCGTCAATACTCACGACAAACGCAACATATTATACGTACACATATTTGTAGGTCTGATGACTGACGGCAAGTATTATGGGCTTGATTTAACATTGTTGTAATGGACAATATTTTGCGTTGATTTGAGAATACTCCCATAACAACAATGAGCCCATAATCACTTGGGTTATCAGATCTGCATATAAGTAAACGTCGGTTATGGCTCTTTAGTGAGTTTCATGGAAACTGTTTTCGGTATAATTCGTCAGAGCAGCCATCAACACAAAACACCAAACTGAGAAGTTAATCGTGCCATTATTTTTTTTTCCAATCGACGTACATGCACTTAATGTGTTTTAGCTTTGATAACCATTACGTTGTGGTCACCATGACGTCATTATTGATGCCATTAAATGCTATGTCTCCAGCTCACGGCGGTGCCCTCCAGGAACTGATGCCCTTCCGTAGTAAGTCCTTAAATCAAAAACCACGTGACTTTGTGTGATCTATCTGGCTGGTCACTCGGTCCTGTCTGGTTCTATTTATTTATTTATTTATTTATTTATTTATTTATTTATTTATTTATTTATTTATTTTAGACGATGATTATGATTCTTTTCGAATTTTTATTTGAACGCGGGGCCATTGTGGTTTCTTTGTGTGGTGATTGGAATTGTTGCTGCTCGAAGCTCTAATAAATAACAAAACAGGATGAATGAAACACTACAGACGAATGAAATTATCTCGTCATTCATTAGTGTTTCGTTCATCCTGTTTTGTAGATAAAGGGAAAATCCGAAAGGTCTACATTATTCGGGGTTTTGTTTTTGTTTGTTTTTTTTTTTTTATTAAATTGAAGCTTACTTCCATTTCACATTGTTATTTATTTCTGTGGTGATTGGAAATTAAGGTGGAGGGGTGTTTTGTGTATTTTATTTTGTGTATTTTTTCCTGATTTACTAATTTGGCGAGTTGAAGTGAATAATGTATGCAAGATGAAACAAAATCTCCAAATTTTGACAATATCAGACGTGTCCAAGTTTCTGTTAAGTTGTCTTAAAATTTTGACGTCTATCTGAAAAGCGGACGGTGTGCATTTTTAAAAAATTCCAACAAAGAGTTGTGACTACAATAGGATTCAATAGTCTGATGTCACGTCCGCCCAGCAACGAGCACATTGGTTCTAAACAAAGAAATTCTCTACTTTTCATCCTTCATGCTGGCTAGAACGTTTTCACGTGTCATGTTATCAGAATGTATAAAAGTCAAAACATGATCAGATTTATAATGTTTTTCTCCTCTGGATACTCTTTTATGCTCGTCGGAGAAGTATTTCATAAGGGCGTCCGCCATTGTTCCGATAGTTTAGAACCAGTTACTATGTTACATTACGAGGGAAGTGACGTCACGACTGTTGAACCCTATTGTCATTTGTAGAACAAAAAAATCGAGTCATCAATTTATACAAGTATTTCTATCAAGCCTTGCCTTGTCCTGTGGGGAAGAGATTTCTTGAACTTGAAAAATCCTTAAAATAGCACCACACTATAGCCCAGACCTGCCTATATGAAAATATGAAGAATGGTAATTTTAAGAGACAAAAATTGTAGTCACTTTAGTTAACTTTAAAATTCTACAATTGAACCTCAAAAAAGGATTAAATAACACTTCAAATCCATAAAAGTATGTAGTCTGGCATCAACTTTCATTTTTAATAAGTTTTAACGACTTACAGATGCTCATGTAGTTCTAAAATTGGAGCCAAAATGTCGCAATTCTACGAACTTTTCAGAATATTAGGCAGGTCTTCCATAGCACATTTCATGTCAGAGGAATAAGGACTTGGTGACTTTAGTCAAGGCCTTCAAACATTTGCGTCTCATGAGAGCTGATCAAGAAAGTCGGGGACGAAAATCACGGCTCCTTAGGACTTAGTCACTTGTTTGGGAAGAACTACATCATTTCACAGTAATATAATAAATAAGAAATATAATAAATATAAATAAATAAAGAGCAATTGGAAACCGGAAGTAGTGCTAATCAAGTCTTTTGCGTTGGAAAATTATGAAGACTGATGTCTTACCAGCACAAAATAATCGATTCAGTCAATCTCCCAACCTTGCCCAGTCCTGGGGCTAAAGCCGACGGAGTCAGAAACTTTTTTAAAAAACGTTTATAAGAACGGATTTTTTAATGACTTTCTTCGCTCAAGATTATGACTAGAAAGTCTTTTTACTAGGCTAGTATATAAATGACAAGGTTTGGGCACTCTACATAAGGACGGACCCAAGATTTTTAACTCTTACATTTTTGTTTTAACATGTAATAAAAAGGAGATCGTTTAAAGATGATAATAAAAATGTAATAAAAACGCTTACCGCCCTTAATTGGGGGAACAAGTATAACTAAATGATTGCAACGGCCATGTTCAGCTATAGCTGTTTTTATTTCTCGATAAGAATTGTCACTAACAGCGAAATGAAAACATGAAAAATCACAACTCTTTGTTGTCAGAGCGCACAGCATATTTTTTTTTTTACATAGCGATGTTGGTATAAAGACGTGTGAAATCATTTTTTGATAAATAAAAAATGGGCCGTTTTTGTGGGTTAATCACCTGCTTGATTCAATCTCGATACAAATAAATCCCTTTACAATTAGTGGAAGTGATAAGACAATAGTAAAAATAAAGTATTGGGTAATAAGAAGTAATTGTGAGTATTTGGTCATTTACAACTTTAATATACGACATTTTCATATTTATTTAGGATATTTTTATTTAATGTTCATTTACAATCTAGGATTCAACGGTTTTTCGGACATTTAATGAATTTGAAATTGGCTCATGAATGGTTCCATTATCAAAGTGTTCAGAATTTTCTTGTATATTATTTGTATATATATATTATATATATATATATATATATATATATATATATATGTGGTGTGTGTGTGTGTGTGTGTGTGTGTGTGTGTGTGTGTCCTTTGATTGTGATCAAAGGGCTTTATAAGAGGTTCCAAGCCAACAGCAAAACTTAACGTGTCGAACGGGAATGCCCCTGTAATGATAGCTATTATATATCTATTTTAATTTAAACAATATGAATAGGCATAACGAACAAAATAATTACATATAAAATAGGCGAATCTAAAGTATAATCTTATGATTCAAATAGGCAATAGAGGAAATTAAAACTCCAGGGTCTATACTACAATAGTAATTGCCAAATCCAAATATTAAAAATTACAAATAGACCGCATTTAATTAATTTATTTTTTAATTAAACATTCACATTCTCTCACCGTACTCAGTTGTAAAATGAGTACCTTGCCGTTAAAAGCGTTGTATCTGTCTGGGAAAATGTAATATCGCGTAACGGTTGACGTGTCTCGTCCTACATGTTAAGTGTTGTTATTGGCTTGGGACCTCTTGTAAAGCACGTTGAGCACATTTATATGGTATTGAGCTATATTAGAGCTCAAATTAATGAGGTACGCATAGTTGCAAATGTCCAGGGATAAGTTGATATCTATTGTATAAGCAGAAATGCAATTTGTACAATAAAACCGAATTAAGGGGTTATTTTGTATTAATGATTATTATCGCCTATTAGCCAGGGCCTGGATCGAGATTGAATTAAAGTGCATTTCGTATTATCCAACATTGTTATGACTTAGGATCCACTGTTTGTGACACTCTTCGGGGACTGAGGAATTTCGCGTTACGTGACATCGAAATGACTAAGAATTCACTATTTGTGACACTCCTCGGGGACTAAGGTATTTCACGTTACGTGACATCGTTATAACTAAGAATTCACTATTTGTGACACTCTTTGGGGACAAGGGTATTTCGTTGCACAAGAGTTGGAATTAAGAACTAACAAAATTCACACAAAAAGATTAACTCGATCTTTATGTAAACATTGCACGGTCCATAGTATTCCTTATCTGTGTCACTAATGACAGTTGTGTGCCGCTTGCTTTGGTCGCCAAGCAATTGATGCTATGGGTTGAGGTAAAATACTCACATCATCCGCCATCCAGATATAACGTACCGTCACAAAACTATGTGTCACCTTGAACGTTTATAGTCTGATTGATATAATTTTTGAGAACTAATATCACCAAACTGGCTGTCTAAAAACAATAACAAATGGCTTAGTGTCGGCAATTTCGTTTCTTCTGTACTGACATCATTGAAAGGTTTAACATTTGCACAGACGTTTTACCTCTAACAATGAATTTTTGACATGATCTGAAGACAGTTTATATTAATGAAAACGAACGTTGCTTTGAGATTTATTAAGCAAGTATGTCTTAAAATGCGCTCACCCCCTTACGTTACAAAATTCCCCTATTCCTTTTCTTTTCCTTTAAAATGGGTTTTGTTTTTCTTGTTTTGTTTTGTTTTGTTTTAATATTGATGATCATTCATTCTGATTTTCAATTTCATTTTTATTTGTTTTGTAATTAATTTGTTTCATTTGATATTCTTCCATAATTTTCAATTTTTAATGGTTTTGGGCTCATATTCAATCTCACCTTATCAGCCGTGATTTTTAAAAATATTATTTTTCATTCCAAATTAATATATATATATATATATATATATATATATATATATATATATATATATATATATATATATATATATATATATATACCACGTATTTATATTTTAAAATTTTGGCCAGAAAATCCGTCCTTCATATATCGATTGATTAGATAAACCATTATTTTTGGGAACAAGTTTCAAACCTGGGCCTTCACGGAAGATTTAACGGAAGTCCCAGGTTTGGGAAGATGAGGGTCAATTAAATCGATCGACTTTTTGAGGTTCGAGTTTTCTTGCCAAAATTTTTAAATACATGTTTTCCTGTGTACGGCAGTATAAGCACAGTCAGATATCGTAAGAGTGTTAGTGAAAGAAGGACGCCTAACAAATGACTTGTACTCTGGGAAATAATAATGATATTGTTCCATATCATGGCCTGTTATGATAATAAAGGAGCATTATGAAGCGCATCGGATATGAAATAATCCATAATTCATGGAAATGCGCTATATAATGTTGCTTTTTAAAAGTGTCCAATTCCAGCGGAGTCTCTTGACTCAATAGTCTTATCGCAGATGAAGTTCATAACGGAAGTTCCGCCTTTCAAATAGCCTAACATTTGTGAAAAGGGCGGATAGTATTAGATCATTCACGCTATCTCTATTCCTATTGTCGCCATCTTCACACTACGTTCATTTTGCAAGAAAACCGCACGTGTCGGTAGAACGAGGATTAACTACCAGTTTAAAATAAATAAATAAAACAACGTGAAAATCCTGTACCTCGCGACGCACCGTTAACGGGAAACCCTGTACCTCGTGACGCACCGTTAACGGGAAACCCTGTACCTCGCGACGCACCGTTAACGGGAAAC
This sequence comes from Berghia stephanieae, assembly GCF_034508935.2. Taxonomy (NCBI): domain Eukaryota; kingdom Metazoa; phylum Mollusca; class Gastropoda; order Nudibranchia; family Aeolidiidae; genus Berghia; species Berghia stephanieae. Next base: position 24,918,873 of record NC_088370.1, on the reverse strand, counting down.
CCTTTACCTCGTGACGCACCGTTAACGGGAAACCCTGTACCTCGTGACGCATTGTCAACGGAAAATCCTGTACTCGTGACGTATCGTCAACGAAAACCCTGTAACTCACAAAGCATTGTTAACAGAAAATCCTGTACCACGTGACGCATCTTTAATGGAAAATCCTATACCTCGTGACGAATCATTAACGTGAAATCCTGTATCTCATGACGCCTCGTTAAAGGAAAACTCTGCACCTCGTGACGGTTCTTGAATTTCGTCAGAAAACAATGACAGGATGAGAAAACCCTATTCATTTAATAGAATCAAAGTATGAAGGGAAAACTTTTGAAAAACGTCTTTTTATTATGCAGAATTTTCTACTTATCCTTAACTCCGACAAATTTCAACAATACTGCTCACTTTTCCTACACGCCGACAAAATTCAAAAACTCCGCCTTCTTGTCTTTAACTCCGACCAATTTCAACAATATAGTCAAATCGTCTTAAACCCTGACCTATTTCAACAATGCTGCCTATTGTCCTAAACTCCGACGAATTTCAACGATTCTGATTATTTTCCTTAAATTCCGACCAATTTCAACGATTCTGTTTACTTGTCCTAAACTCCAATTTCAACATCCCGCTTGCTTGTCCTAAACTTCGACCAATTTCAACGATTCTGTTTACTTGTCCTAAACTTCGACCAATTTCAACATTCCGCTTACTTGTCTTAAACTCTAACCAATCTTAACAATTCCTGTGCATTTCTAACGTACGCAGATTGATTTTAAATCAAACACAAAGTCTTTTTAAAATAGTATATATGCTTTGCACAGTATGTGGGAGGGAGGAGGGCAGTTATACTCTAAATTGCCACCTTGTTTTACCAATTTTTTTTGGCAAAAGCTACAATACTCTTGTGCTCTGAAGAAATACATTTTAAAAATTGTTCACCAGAAAGTTCGTTCTACACAAAATGTCAATCGATAAAATAAGGACAATTTTTCTGACCAGAATTTTAACGCGTTTTTTCGGGTCCGAACAATACGGGTTCAACCCATGCTTTATGAAGGCTTGAGCTCTATCGTTGTTGCCAACTCTCTAGGTCTGCGGTTATGGTCGCGTTTATAACTAAACATATAATTGAAGCTATTGGTGTGATTATGACAATATAATTATATTATAGTCTCGCCGCCGTTAACAAGCTAAACACGGAAACTGCAATACTGCTTGTTTACAATGTAGTATGTGTGAATTTATGCTTCTCAATGTATATGTTATTATGGGTGCTATATTTAACCAAAATGGGTGGATTTGTTTACTGATCGTAATCTTCGCGATAATAATATTTCATCTTAAAGCACTTTCACGATCCCCATTGACCTTTTTGTCATCAAAATGCATAATTATATTGAATGTAGCTGACTGATATATTTATTTCTGTAGGTGCAATGTATTATTTCTATATTCTAATATACACTAATAATTGACAAACAGAGAAATATAATATATATATATTATATATATATATATATATATATATAAAATATTATATGTGTGTGTTTTATATAACTATATATATATATATGTATATATATATATATATATATATATATATATATCTTTATATACATAAATTAATATGTATATATATATATACTTATATTTATATACATAAATTTATTTATATATATATATATATATATATATATATATATATATATATATATATATATATATATATATAATGAAATCTTTCAATTTTTTAATTGGCGAATGTTTTGCCACACAATTCCTATCTATTTACAATTGTCAATTCAACGCCCGTTTGTCGAAGCATCACAACCAAAGTACTTTACATAGAATTGATTTACACAGACTCTCGTTGTCTTACCTGCCTTTATGCATAGAACATTCTGCAAACTTTTTAGAGAATATAAATACCACCAGACATTCTAGTCGGAAGTGATATTTGGTCAATTTTGTGATGAGTATGATCATTACAGAGAAATATTCTTCCCCTAGGCTTTTGCGATGCCCCTCGTCAAAATGATAATCTTACTTATAAGAAAAATTATAATATCTTTTATTTTTTTAAATATTCATGCTTTCGAATGTGTGTTTCTATTTTAGGCATTCTTTAGAACAATGTGGCATATTATGCCAGATTTTGTGCGTTATTTGTTTGTTTGTCTGTTTGTTTTGTTTATATTTTTTTTATGTAAGGACTAATTATTTCTTCAACTTTTTGAATAAGCATTGAATGTTTATATTCCACTGATTAAACGTTCAAGTTTAATGGAGTGAAATTCATACACACGAAAGAAAAACTTCTGTAATATTCCATATTTCCGTTACGCGGAACTGAGTGAAGTCATTCAACTAAATATGTCTCTCGATGTGAGCTTTATCTCGTAAAGGTACACAAAAATCACCGAAATTATTATGTAAAATATTAGTATTAAAAACTAGTATTAACTCTTACATTATCAGCCATTTAGAAGAAAATAAGTGGATTTCTTTCAAACGCATTTTAAGGCATTGAATTATTTATAGACATTGCCACTTTTGAGGAGAGATGGGGTTTTTCTAATGTCGTGTACACGTCACAAATTTTACACAAATGGAGGAGAGATGGGGTTTTTCTAATGTCGCGTACATGTCAAAACATTTTACACAAATGAAGGAGAGATGGGCTATTTTTAATGTCGTGTACACGTCACACGATTTTACACAAATATTTTAATGAGCTGAAAACGTAATGTTTACGAGACAAAAGGTAGGCGTGTTTTGGGAATACCGCCAAGTGGGGTGACATTGCTTTAACGGGAAGCTTTAGCTCTTGGGCTTTTAATCAATAAGTGTATATTTATGTCCTTTATGGTAAGTATTTCCTTACACGAATAATAACTAGAACGACAAATTTGAAATTATGCATAATCTTCCCAACTACTACAAGAGAAAACATTCCCTTCAGGGAGTTACCTTTATTTGACTGTGATTTGTCTCGAAATCTTGCTGTATGTTTCAAAAATGTGTCCAGATCATATTAGATAGAGCATGCATCTACACTTGTTTGTTTTTAGTCATTTAATCCTAAGCCATTAACATAGAAATGGGAGGAACAAATAGAGAATCTTTAAAAAAAAAAAAGCTATGATGTTATTAAGTATATTATATTTCATAAGCTTGATATTTTAATTAGACATATAATTATCTTTTTTATGTAGAAAATCCCTCGGCAATTTAGAGAGATTTGCAAATAGAATTACATAAGACAATACTAATCTATAATCACTCTATTCTACTGATATAGTGATATCCTTAGCAGTACATGTGAAGAAAAAGAGTCTTAAATGTTTATATTTATATTAAGTACATAGGTATGTAGAATATGCCATTACATTTTCTCAAACTGATTTAGTGTTAGACTAAGATTTACACTCATGTGTGTGTGTATATATATATATATATATATATATATATATATATATATATATAATAATAATAGATATAGATAGATAGATAGATAGATAGCTATATATATATACATATATATATATATATATATATATATATATATATATATATATATATATATATATATAATATATATGAAACACTTTAAACTAATTTAATGTTAGTAGATGTAATATTGCTCCGATTGTCTCCCCTTTGATATTGTTGTTATGATTGTTTTCCATGGTGTTGTTGTTCTTGGTCGTGTCTCATTTTGATCATCTTCTCTACAGGCCATTATAACAATTTTGGAGTCCTGTTAGGTATTGTAGCATCTTTTACCTCCTTACACTCTTAACAATCCAGCCTGGCCCTTTTAACTGCCGACACTAATTGCATTGTCAGTTTTCCTTATGATTTTCAATATTTGTTTTGTAATTTATTTTAATACCGACATTATTATTGTTATTATTATTATCATTAATATTATTATTATTGTATTGTTGTTTTGTTAGTATTATCACCAATACAATATGATTTTTTTGTTTCAGAACTGTACTCATTGTTATTATTATCTGCATCACCATCACCAGCATCATCATCATCATCATCGTCATCATCATCATCATCACCATCATGATTACCGTTATCATCATCCATAGCTGCAGTGTGCTTCCCTATGTTAGATTTTCCTTGGGTAAATCAAACCATAATATTATTTCAGTTGTTTGATAATGTGAAAAGCATTGAAACGTATTTTTAAATATTTATATAGTAAAAACGTGTAGGAGACTTTACTATTTCTAGATTTTTAATATCTCTAACACAAAACTATACAATATTTCTAGATTTTTAATATCTCTAACACAAAACTATACAATATTTCTAGATTTTTAATATCTCTAACACAAAACTATACAATCAAACCTGCATTAACAGCCATAATTGATGATGAATGAGTTACTTGCACACAAAATCATTTTCGAGTGATTTTTGATATTTGGCCAGAAAACTCGTCCCTCAAATATTGAACAATTAAAATTACTCTGATCTTGTCAAAAAAATCTCAAACCTGAGGCTTTAATAAGAGTATAAATGCACAGTTGTAAACAATGTTTGAGTTTGTGAATTAAGAGTAAAACACAATTGTAGGTTTTTATCTTTATTTCTTTATAGACTCTTCCTTTAATCCGAATTTTGTTTTTACATTTAATACTTCAATGATCAGTATTATATCCGTGTTATTTTGAGTAAGATATTTTAATGCTTAATCAACTCTTGGAATGTCGATAAAAACCATAAGATTTAAAACTTGTTCTAAGAATGTAAAACATATTCTATATGATTTGTAAACATTTGAGTGTATCCCTCTTAGTTGGGACCTGTACTTGTATCTGGATGAGACTTTTAGGTGATCTCAAACTAAGTACTTTGATAGTTTGCTCTTGGAATCTACATCTGTTCTCTATTTGAACCAATTCCCCTTTGTCTTACCTTTTCCTGGGTGCTTTAATTGTAATTCTAGAACTTTTTAATTTCCCATTTTCTTCCTTTTTACTGGCGCTGATATGACTTTAATGTGTTGCAAGTGCCTTAAATCGCCTAAAAACAAACAAAACATAAGAATGTAAAAGCTTGGCGAATCATTCAAAGCTGACACAAATTTTGCTCTAACTATGAATGGTGATATCTATATCTTCTTAACTTTCTTTTGACGGAGTGCTGTGTTTATTAATGACCTTTGGTGCCCTGAAAATGTGCATGCTGGTGAAGGTTGGGACAGTTGATTATATTTGTTTATTTTTTTAAACACAACGAAGAATTGATTCGTTTTCATGTAGATGATTCCATAAATTAATCCTATTTTAACGCCATCTTTGTTTTCATTTTTTAAAAATTGTGATTCAGTTGATAAAAGAAACGAAAGAAATTCACAATAATTACTCCAAGCATCTATCTTCTTTGATATTCATCATTTTTGAAAATATTATTGAAGTACAAGTTTATACCGACTATTTCATTGACTTCCAAAACGCTCAGCTAGTTTTGCTATCAAAAAATGGAGAAGACCTCCCAAAAATGGTAATTTTTATTGACTTCCATGACCTGTCCTATTTATTCTAACATAATACTATAAAAATAAATAGATCTCAAACCAAAATAAGCCATTGTGCATCGCAATATTGAGAAATAAGATTAAGATTTGACACTCGGTGCTCGAAAATGTAAATGTTTATCAATATCAACACATGAACGTTTCATGGAGAATTTAATTATTTTTAAAAATAGATTAACTATAAAACGATACGATGCAAAATAGTGTATTATGGAGATAACATTGGGGTTGCCTTTTCATTACGATGTCATCTATACCTATTACCATTATTGGTAATTTCATTTCTCCCACCATCCTTTACCATCACGTTCATTGACTGTCACATCCCGTCTTTGTATTTCTGTGTAATCACAATTTCATCCATAAAATGTTTTTGGCTCCACACAAGTTTTGAAGATATTAGTTTGTTTTTTTTTTAATTTCAATCAGTTTAGTTTTTTCACTTCAAACCCATCCGACAACTGGCACATTTTATCACTTTTTACTGAGATAAATCAAATATGTTCATTTCACTTGTTTCAATGAACTCAACGAGTGTTTATTTACAAATTAGTTTATTCTTATATTTCATTCACGAGATGATTTATTTTCAATCAAGTTTTTTTTTTTACTCACAGGCACACATTTTTAAGATTATTCCACACATTTTTTAACATTTTAACTCAATATATTTTCAACAACAAAGAAAGTGTCAGTGCATGACATAATCAACCGGAAGGTGAACATTTTGGATTTGCATTTTATTTTTTTTTTCATTTTCTGAAAGTATATTATGCTCCCTAGAGCACTTTAATCTTTATTTGGAATAAATTGGGTGATTTTTCATGAAGTTATGATCAGATGTATGGGAGAGGTATCCAGCAACGGTTCTCAAATTTAATACTTTTTCAACTTGACTAGCTGTAAAAAATATTTAGAAGTGAAAATAAAATAAGCTTTGATATTTCCCGAAGATGTACAAAATGGGTTGATTTAGTCATGAATGACAAGAACTCATTTTTATAAAATTTGACTTCTAACTAAACTTGGCAATATCTCAGTTCAAACCTTTTCACCATCCGACTGATTATATCATTCACTGTAAGAAATACCAAAATTTTATATATTAAATCAAATGTTATTGATTTCTTTTTTTTTTTTTTTTTTTTTTTGATGCACCCAAAATCAAAGTATAGAATTGATTTAATGTTGGAAATGTTGCAATATTATCTTTTCAAAAAGAATATTGATGGTGTTTACATTAAAAACGATAAAGAAAAAGAAAGAGGAAGACATGAAGGAGGATGAAGAAGAAGAAGAGGAGGAAGAGGAGGAGGAGGAAGAAGAAGAAGAAGAAGAAGAAGGAGGAGGAGGAGGAGGAGGAGGAGGAGGAGGAGGAGGAAGAGGAGGAGGAGGAGGAGGAGGAGGAGGAAGACAATAGTAATAATAACAAAAGAACAACAATGACAACAATATGTAACTGTGTTATTTATAATGATGATTATAGCATGAAACTTGTGTCGTCAAACCGTGCCCTTTTATCAATTATTTGAAACTTTTTAGTTGCTTCTTGTGTGCCCTAACCCAGGTGTGCCACGAATGATTTAAGTTGAACCAACTATGAAAAATTTGAACAAACTTGCCTTTTTGTTTAACCCATCGCTATCATCGCCTTTGTTTTATAATAACTTCAACATTTGCTTTCTGATTGATTGAAAATTATCGGAAACTAGGTTGTGTTTACCATTCTATTACCAATACTAATGATCTGTTTTATTTGTTTGTTTGTCTTGGCTATACTTACTACTTTATGACAAACTACGAGTGGAATCCTTGGATTTCAGAATGTATCCTGGAGAGATTCCTCTTTCTATATTATAAGACCATGCAGCATTTGAGTAATAATAATAATAATAATAGTAATAATAATATAATAATAATAATAATAATAATAATAATAATAATAATAATAATAATAATAATAATAATAATAATACAAAGAATCTATGCGTTTCACAACGACCTAATTTGTTAGTTCTGTTCACTCAATGCTATCACATTGCGCCAAGCTTATATCAATGTTACTGTTGTTTTGTTTTGTTTTTATTATCAAAACAAAACTTTTTCTTATAAATAAGGCCATATGTAGGGTTACACAGTGAAAATCAAGTCCTGCTGATAAGTGACAGTATGAATAGTTAAAAATATAATAAAACCTTAGCGTATTTGAAATCAAAATCTTATAAGAGAAAGGGTCGATAATGTATTTCGAATTTGTCTCCGAGTTCATAGGTTAAAGGTCAAGGATTTACATTGTAATCAAATCAAATTTAAATCAAATAATACCTCATGAATAATCATTACAATATCACGTGAGATCTAGCTAATGACATGTTCATAAATATCAGATGTTTATCTCACTCAACCCTAACATCGACTATATCCGTAGTTTACCCGGATTACTTTTACCCCATGCCTATTAATTACATTTTTCTGAGACAAATTATAGGCGTTCTCGTATCAAAGTTAGTGTTTTTAATATTTGTATGTTAATGGTAGTTGAATAAAACTATCTGTGAACGTGCTCATTTTTAATACATTTTTTCCAATAATGAAAAGTAGCAAAGTTCTCTAGGATTGAGTTAGTTAATGAATTTAATTACAAATTTGTTTCAAGCACTTGGCCATCACAAAACGTGTCGTCAGCCCATTTTGTCGTTAGAACCTAAAATATACAAAATATAACATTTAGTTAAAAGAACACTAGGTCTAGATAGACAAATAACGTAATTTAAAACTTCACAAATTAATGCAAGGGAGAAATATACGTAGATTTAGTCTGCAGCCAACAATGACCTAAAAGTCGGTGGATTTAGAACGAATAATACAGATTTATTCTTTGATGACACAGATTGATACCAATACCAGTCATCCATGGAATGTACAAGCCAGAATTCAAATAGACATCATAAAGTTTCTTTAAGTTTTCTTTTATCTTTCTTAGTGACTTTAATCTGAGAACCCTCAAATATTCATGAACGTGATGATTTGTCAGAAATTATTAATTATTCTTACTTGTTGTTTTTTTTTTTAATCCAACATCAAAAGGTCCAATGCATCAACCCATCATGCAATTGTCAATATCATTTTAATCATAATTGCTTCAATATGAAAGTTATATCTTCCTGTCATTATCTTTAACTTGAATTCATGTTTCTTCTCCTCCCCATCGTCCACTCGCTGTACACACGTACAACTAACAAACACCTTTATCATATCTACCAACAATGTTTACTATATTCTATTGTAAACACTTTCTCGCATGACACTCCACCAAAACACTTTTTCCGATAACTAAAATCTTCACAATACTTTGCAACACCTCACTCCAAAAAATACACGTTGTCCCGACAATATTCCAAACACCCTCACACCCCACCACCCCCCTTCCCCGTCCCTAAGCAGGCCATAACGGGGAAGAAGCCATACCCATGTTGATGTTGAACCATGCTGACGGTAGGAACGAGAACTCTGCCCGATCCAGGGCGGCCTCCAACGCTGATAGGAGCCACAACCTTTCTACTTCCACGACAGATAACTCTGCTGTGTCTGCGTCTGCTCACAAAGTGACAGAGGTCAAACCGACTGGTAAGCTAAAGGGTGACCTCATCACCACCCCCCACCACCCAAAATGAATGAATTTTTATTTTTTAAAGAGAGAAGAAAATCTTAAATTTCTACAGGATGATGCAATTCTTTCCGTGCCATAAAAGAATATATGCATATTATCCAATAAACGTTGCGCATCTGATTTTTAAGTAAACCATTAGAAATAATTGTCAACGATCAATGAATCGAAAATGTTTCTCCCCCGTTAACCCATTCTATGCTAGACGTCTAGATACTTCAGATTTGAAAGGTAGAAAAATCACACGATATTAATTTTTGGTTGCGCGGAGGTGGGAGAATGTAAAGGGCATCTAACCATAATATTATTATTATTATTATTCTTATCTTAACCTTTAACTGGAACATAACATTAAATAATTGTCTTTAAATTATCTCTTAGTGTTGTGCTGTGTAATTCTACTTGGTATTCTGTTACTTTTTATGCTTTTCATACGCCATGTCAGCTTTTGACTTTTTCATTATTGCCTTCTTCTTGAATTGCTTTGATTGATGTCGCAATGTAGTAGTTATTTGACCTTTCTAAACTTTCATTATTGATCGCATAGACAATTTGTTTATCAATAATATATTTTGATATAAACATGTAGCCATAAAATCGTAAGAAATCGTAGGGGATGACCAAGGCCAATTGGGGTGAATAAGATCAACCCCCAAATGACCCCCCCCCCCAATTAAAATTTATTAAACAAATACGGTAACCTGTGCATCGGTTGATCGATTTCACCCTTCCCCTCTCTTTAGAATTAGAACGTCAGACATGTCATTTCAATATCAAGATAAATCATGTAAAGATGTTTTAATGGTCTAAAGACGACGTGCACATATATGCAGGTCTGACATCCGAACTCACTTATGGGCATAGTTTAAATGTTTAACAATGGACAATAGTTTGCGTCATTTTTTGAGATTTCCATTACAACAATGACTCCATATGGACTTGGGTTATCAGACCCGCATATAAGTGCACGTCGCCTAAAGACCATCATTAGATGGTATATCTTGACATTGAAATAACTTGTCCAAGGTTCTTTTTCTAAAATGTGGGGAAAGGTTTAAATCTATCAAACGATGTACATTTTACCTTATTTGTTTAATGATTTTTAATCTGAGGGGGGGGGGGCACATTTGGGGCCTGGTCTTGGTCACTCCAACTGGGTTTTGTCACCCCATTCCACATCTAAAATATCGTTATAAATAGGGTCTCAATAATTGATAAAGTCATTGACAGCTTAAGAAATACTTGATGTGACGTTTACTTAAAACGCCAAAGACGTAGATGAAATAAAATTTATCTCACCGTTGGATATTCCCAATATTCAATTCAATACGAAACGCTGCCTTCTTTTAAACAATTAGCTTTCTTTTCAAACCCATCATGCTCTTGAAAAATAATTTGCTTTAGTTGGAGATGCAGTTTGATTTTTGTTTTTTTTTTTAGATTTGCTTTTAATGTTTTGTTCATTTTCTTTTGGGTTTTGTCTTGAAACATTAACTGGGGTTTTATTGATTGTAAAAGGTTTCAATATTAGTAAAAAGTGAATAATATGGAATCAAATAAATGAATTTTAAAATTTCCTCTTTATAATCACTTATTTGATCGTTAATCGATTATGTATGCTTCTCACAATTTTTTAACCCATGTTGTAGTAGCCTGTATATTACTTTATAATGGATTAAGATTAAAAGGTTACGAGTTTAAATCCTTAGGAATATTAATGTACGACTCTTAACAATTTAAGTCTTACAGACTTCTTACTTGTCACTAATAAGGATCAATGAATAACCCAGATATTATTTGTGGAGAAGGAAAACATGCTTGGCTAAATTTCATTTTTCTTCTGGGTCTATTTTCTCTCATTTTACTCACCAGTCAATATCTAATTCCTAAGATAACGGTTATGTGGTCTTGTGGTTTGACACTCGCATTCGGATCCGGGTGGTCGTGGGTTCGAGCCTCGCTCGGCGCATAGTTGAGTCCTTGGAAAAGACTCTTTGGTCACTTTCTCTCACCGTACCCAGGTGCCTACCTAACAGACGTCATGTCCCGTCCTACATGTTAAATGTTGCTGTTGGTCAGGGACCCCTTGTAAAGTGCTCTGAGCACGTTTAGTGGATAGTTCGCTATATAAAAGCTAATTTTTTTTATTAATATTCCAAAGCATTTCAAATCATGATGTCTAGCCATTTAGGGAGCAAAAGTGGAGGCAGCGTGGCTCAGCGGTACGCGGTCTTAGTTTCGTATCCGAAAGGTACCGATTTCAGCTGCTGTGCAGCCTTTGTGGCCTTGAGCAAGTCGCCTCGCCCTACTTCAATCTGCGGCTGCTGCACTACGGCTGAAGCCTGGGTTATTCCAGTCTTCCCTTGGAAAAGACGCTAGAGAAAAAAATCCCCCATGGGATGAATAAAAGGAATTTTATTTTTATTTATTAAAAAAGGAGGTAAAACGCTTAAGATCTTAAACTATGGTTGTAGACACTTCAACTTTTTTTTTCGAGTAAAAAAAATAGATTTTTAAACAAGAGATAAAATTCCCCTTATTCATCCCTAATGGGGAATGTGTCTTCAGGATTTGTTCCAATGGAAGACTGGAATAACCCAGGCGTCAGCCTCATTGCATCGCCGCAACGTGAGCTGGGTTGAGGTGACTTGCTCAAAGCCACACAGAGCGGCCGGTGAGCCAAACTCGGTACCTACGGGTACGAAGCAAAGACCATACCTGCTGCTTGTATTAAGTGCCTTTAACTCACTCAACCCTGACACCGACTATATCCGGGTTACTTTTACCCCATGCCTATTGATTACATTTTTATGAGACAAATTTTTGGCGTAGTATAAAAGCTATTGTTTTTAGTATGTGCATGTTAATGGTAGTTGTTAATGTACATAGTCATTTTTAATAATTTTTTTCAAATTTTGAAAAGTAGCAAAAACCTCTAGGATTGAGTGGGTTAATAGAGTTCAATATCTGTCTCCTTTTACTGACCAAAAATAGTTCACCGGTGACTTTTAAAACATAATGTAAAAGATCTCCACTTCTTTGGGTGTCAGAATGTTGGACTGGCGTTGACATTCACAAATTCAGTCCTGCAATATGTTCAAATTCCTAGTCAGTGGGTCTAATTTTAACATAGCGGGAAGCACTTGGTGACAAGCTAGAATCATTAAACAAATGTGGTAATATGTGCGGCTATGTGTTCTTGTGGTATGACACTCGCTTTCGGATCGGAAGGTCCTGGGTTCGATATCGCGCTCGGCGCATAGTTGACTCCTTGGAAAAGGCTCTTTACTCACATTCTCTCACCGTACTAAGGTATAAAATGAGTACCTGGCCGTTAACAGCGTTGTCTTTGTCCGAAAAACTGTAATATCGCCTAATAGGCGGCATGTCCCGTCCTACATGTTAAATGTTGCTGTTGGCCATTGACCTTTTTTAAAGCGCTTTGAGCACATTTAGTGGATATTACGCTATATAAAGCTCTTTTTTTAAACATCATTTGATAGATTTCACTCTTCTCCACGCTTAAGAAAAACAACATTGGACAGGATATTTCAATGTCAAGATATATATAAAATAAAAAAGGAGATTTTATATAGCGCAATCATCTACTAAACGTGCTCAAAGCGCTTTGCAAGTGGTTCCTGGTCAACAGCAACACTTAACATGTAGGACGGGACATGACGCCTGTCATGCGATATTATATTTTTTTTTTCGGACAGAGAAAACGCTGTTAAGGGCCAGGTACTCATTTTACACCTGAGTACGGTAAGAAATTGTGAGTAAAGAGTCTTTTCCAAGGACTCAACTATGCGCCGAACGAGGCTCGAACCCAGGACCTTCCGATCCGAAAGCGAGTGTCATACCACAAGACCACATAGCCATACGATATATGATATTATAGAAGTGGTCTTTATATGATATATCTTGACACTGAAATAACCTGTCCAATGTCCTTATTCTAAAGTGTGGGGAAGAGTGAAATCTACCAAATAATGTACATATGGTGGTGGAGAGGGGGTAGATTTGTGACCCATCGTCTCAAAACGGTATCATGTCGGAACGAACCAGATGCTGAAAAGCCGAATTAAATGTTAAACTGGTCAAAAAATATAAATTGCTGGCATTATAACCCTAAAATATGGTGTCCATTCTCCTCAATAAAACATACAAACTCAACACGTCTGATATTTCTGGTTATAATTCAATTTTCAAAATCTTAACCAACCCGACTTAATACCGTTTTGTGACGAAGGGTCTCATAAAGAAGTGGTCTTTATATGATATATCTTGACACTGAAATAACCTGTCCAATGTCCTTATTCTAAAGTGTGGGGAAGAGTGAAATCTACCAAATAATGTACATATGGTGGTGGGGAGGGGGGTAGATTTGTGACCCATCGTCTCAAAACGGTATCATGTCGGAACGAACCAGATGCTGAAAAGCCGAATTAAATGTTAAACTGGTCAAAAAATATAAATTGCTGGCATTATAACCCTAAAATATGATGTCCATTCTCCTCAATAAAACATACAAACTCAACACGTCTGATATTTCTGGCTATAATTCAATTTTCAAAATCTTAACCAACCCGACTTGATACCGTTTTGTGACGAAGGGTCTCATAAAGAAGTGGTCTTTATATGATATATCTTGACACTGAAATAACCTGTCCAATGTTCTTATTCTAAAGTATGGGGAAGAGTGAAATCTACCAAATGATGTACATATGGTTGGGGGGGGGGGGGTAGATTTGGGGGCTGGTCTTAGTCAGCCCATTCCACGGTACTTTGGTGATCTCCCTGTGCCTTCAACAGTCATGACGTCACTTCCCTCGTAATGACGCATAGTAACTTAGTAAGTGGCTCTAAACTATCGGAACAATGGCGGATGGCCTTATGAAATATGTCTCCGACGAGCATAAAAGTGTATCCAGGGGAGAAAAAAATTATAAATATGATCATGTGTTGACTTTTATACATTCTGACATAAGACAAAAGAAAAGTTATAGCCAGCATGAAGAATAAAAAGTATCGATTTCCTTTGTTTAGAACCATGATGGCCGCCGTTGCTGGGCGACGTGACA
>NC_088370.1:24897065-24899565 GCF_034508935.2 Berghia stephanieae | reverse complement strand
ATGATATGATATGCGACTACCATAAACCATGTCTTTTCCATCCTCCACATGTTTTATTTATTAAGTATTCTAATAATATTTTAATTCTTAGATTTAATTTCTTCAAATGTTCAGTACTTTGTTCTAATTAATGTGGTCTTTTTATGAACGAGTAGTATGCCATGTCTACCATGCATTATGATAACCAACATGTCCTCACTCTGATCACAGGCATTCATCATCATCATCATCATCATCATCATCATCATCATCATCATCATCATTATCACCATCATCATCATCATTATCACCATCATCATCATCATTATCACCATCACCATCATCATCATCATCATCATCCTCATCATCATCGCCATCATCATCACCATCATCATCATCATCATCATCATCATTATCATCACCATCACCATCATCATCATCATCATCATCATCATCATCATCATCATCTTCATCATCATCATCATCATCAACCCCCTTTTTAATATCACTTTTGAGAACGTATTCATTCTTTTGTGTTTAATAGAAAACTCTTGATTATTTTTTACAATAATAATACGCTCTTGAATCTTCGAATTTGCATAATGGATAAAATACTTGATTATAATCGATGATAAATTCTCGCATGATAATGAAGATAACAATGATGATTTTGTTCATGCCTTTAAGTTTATGTGATGATAATGATGATAATGTTTAAGATATTATAATGTACAAATATATTTTGAAATGATTTGTTACACATCATTGTTAATCCATTTTATAATATATATATATATATATATATATATATATATATATATATATATATATATATATAATATATATATATACGGCAAATTCTATGTGATTGAACTTTCAGTGTGATTATGACGAAGAAATCATAACAATATCATGTGACTCGTAAGTAGCTTTTAAAAATCTTTAAGGTGGAGTTCGATTTGGAGCGATTAACAAATCGCTTTGAGTCAACAACACCCAGAAAAAAACATTTACTTTATTATGTCATCGTTTATAATACAACAATACTTTGGGGTGGGGGGGGGGGGGGGGAGACATATTTATGATTTTGGCAAGAAAACGTGTCTATCAAATATCGATCGATTAAAATTACCTTGACCTTGGCAAAAACTTTAAAAGTCATATTTTGAGACTTTTTTCCAAAATGGTGGTCATTTTTTTTTTAAATAGATATTATTTGAAAGACGAGATTTCTAACCAAAATTTAACTACGTGTCTTCACCAAGTGCGAAAGAGTAGGTAACGAATGCAATTCAATTTTGTTTTTGTTTAGGGTTTTCATTTTTTTAAATCTGATTTTAGATCATTCGGGTTATTTTTATATCAGTTGTTTTAGTTTTCAAAATTATAAATTATTTATTCTAAGAGGAAAAATTATATTTGTTGAACATTTTGCAACATTTTCAAACGTGTGTTACTCAGGTATGGTATGATGATGTGTCCAGTTTTAAAGCTTTGACTTTTTTTTTGTTTTTATAAAAAACAATATAAGAGTGTTTTTTTTCCCACCGACGTGTTTATACTTGTCCAATTTCCTTTTCTACTTGATGAAAATCTGAAAGTCTGTCAATGTGACCTCTCTAACGTATTATGTCCATTTGCCTCGTCCTCTAATAAATTACAGCACTCCTCTAATATTCTTCCAAAAAAAAAAAGTTTATGTAAAAAGATCTTTAATTCAACATCCTTGAAAATCCTAGACATTCAGACATCATGTTTATAAATAAGATCTAGAATGGAGAGTCTTTTTGCGGTAACGGGTAACTAAATCTTATTCTAGCCGAGGTGTCAAGTCTGATTGTGATTGGGAGGGGTCTAGCCAAGCTGCCTACTACCACGAAAATTTCGTCAAACTGCGAATTTTTGGGCTCCTTCCTTGGAACTATTCAAAGATCTTTAATTCAACATCCATGAAAATCCTAGACATTCAGAAATCATGCTTTATAAAAAAGGCTTCGTGCCATCATCCTTCAAAACTTATTGTGGCTAACTAATATGCTTGAAAATCTCTTGACATCTCAACAAAGTTCAAAAAGGCTTGCTAAAAAGAAAACAATTAAATGCCGCTAACATCCTTGAAAATCTAGAGCATTCCATCAAAATTCTTCAAGAACCAAGGCAACCGCCAACATAACCGAAAAGAAAACATGGTTTTCAACCAAAATATACTTCTAAAAAAACGGGAATTCCGCCAAGAAAACAAAACATTTTCCCTGCTACTGCTACTGTACACTTTGTATTGAAATTAGATCCAAATAAGTCTCGTTGGGAAGAAGAATTTGGATGCAGCTGATTAGGGCTACAACAAATTGGCAAGGATGTCTGAAATGAGGAAATATATGGACACTTCTTTAGCTGGTGTAATCCCCAGATAGGCAACGAGACATGAAATATTATTCAATCACTACTATAGAGTGAGATTTTCATTTCAAAACTGATAGATGTGGCCTGTCCTTGTCTGTGAGATTAAATCTTATTTTAT
>NC_088370.1:24889565-24892065 GCF_034508935.2 Berghia stephanieae | reverse complement strand
GAGAACTAGTAGGAAAGATTTACTCTTCATGTCTTTCTCCCCGTGAGTAATTCTCACTAAACTGTATTAACCAGTCTATAGATAGTTCGAAGATGACGTCACTCAGGTCTTTGTTATTGCTTTTTGCCATCCGCGTTTATGAGTAATGCTCACTGAACTGTATTAACCGACTATAAACGTTCATGGATACACAGTTTTGTGTGTTGGTCCGTTACACTTCCGGATGGCAATGTTATGAGCTTCTTAGCCAAGCGCATAAGATTTATAAACGTTCAAGGTTACACGGAGTTTTGTGTGTTGGTCCGTTATACTTCCGGATTGCAATGTTGTGAGTTTCTTAGCCAAGCGCACACTATCGATAAGTTAATGATGGCTACGATCCATCGCCTCAGAATGTCTGACAAAGTTAAACTGACAGAGCGTTCCGTGGACGACCGCTTGTGGAGCGCCTTAAAAAATTTTTTTTTTTTAGTTATCAAGTCCAACGATAAAGATGTTTTTATCAGTGTATATATAATGATGTTGTGTATGTATAGGTGCATGTGTGTATTTGTGTGTCTGTCTGTGTGTGTGTAAAACAAGCCTTCGTGTGAGTTTTCTTAATACAGCAATCTGACATACTCTGGAGAAAAAAAAAAAAACTCGTATTTAAAATTTTGGCCCGAAAACTCGTCCTTCAAACATAATTCGATTAAAATGACTCTCATCTTGGTAAAAACTCCCAAAGCTGGGATTTTGCTGCGAAGTCCCATGTTTGAGAGTTTTTATACCCAGACGAGGGTCATTTAAATTATCGATATTTGAGAAACGGGTTTTCTGGACAATTTTTTAAATACGAGTTTTTCCAGAGTTTGGCTGTTAACTGGGTTAAAGACTATAGATAGAACGAAGTTGACGTCACTCGGGTCTTTGTTATTGTTTTTTTTTTGCCATCCACGTTTAGGAGTAATTCTGTCTTATCCAGTCTAGAAACGTTCAAGGTTACACCGAGTTTTGTGTGTTGGTCGGTTATACTTCCGGATGGCAATGTTGTGAGCTTCTTAGCCAAGCGCACACTATCTATGTTAACCAATTCAATTCAAAAGTCTATTTTGGGCAATTGCCTTCTCATCTTGATATTATGAGGAGTTAATCAAATGTCTTTAAGTGGATTTAAACTTTAAAAGATCTGAAATAGAAGGTTTTCCATCTACCAGCGTGTAGGTCATTCCAACGTTCGTAAATACATCTCTATGTCTGTTGCGCAAAAAAAAAAAAATATATATATATTTCAAGTCCTGAAAAAGAAACCGCGTATTTTTGGAGTTGAACGTTTGACCACCGAGACCATCACTATGGCTCACTAGTCATTTACCACGCAGCAGCTTGTGTTCAAAATGGTCCGCATCATGAATGGTTCACGTATCATGAATCAGTGCTGATGGTTCTCCTCGGATCCGCGGAAATCATCGATGTTGAAGTAAAAGGACGAATTACCTCCCTTTTATAAAACGATCATGCAGTATAGAATGCAGAAAATAAGGGTTGAGGGGAGGGGGGGGGGGAGCAATTGTTCAAAATGTTTCTCCTTTTTTTTCACTTTTTGTCACCATCAGCACTGATGAATAGCAGTCACATTTTTTCAAAACTTCCAAGAATAAAACTAATATTTGTCAGTTTGTTCAAATTGATCCACAAATTGGTTCATAATTTTGTTGAACAGAGAATAAATGTGTTCATTTTCTTTTTTAAAAGGGACTAATAATTGACCTGATACAAATCATGTGACGAATGACTCGGTTTGAAGTAAATCTGAAATAGATCGCTCCCATTTCGATTTTTCATTCAACATTTCTATTTGAAATTTGCACATTGATCAACCAGTTAACGTCGTAATCTGGAAGAATACGTTTTTAAAGTTTTTGGCCAGAAAACTCGTCCTTCAAATGTCGATCGATTTAAATAATCCTCATCTTAGCAAAATCTCTCAAACTTAGGACTAAGGAAGAGACATCGCGAAGTCCCAGGTTTAAGACGGGTTTGTTTGTTTTTTTGCCAAGATGAGAGTCATTTAAATCGATCGATAATTGAAAGACGAGTTTTCTGGCCAAACTTTAGAATCCGTATTTTTCTAGAGTACGGCAGTTAACTGGCTAATTTTGTTCCCTAAAATCCACTCCTCTCAATTATCTATAATTTATTAAAATGCATTTTTTACTTGTTCTGTTCATTATCTAGATTGGACAATACTATCAGGGCGACACAGGTTTAACATTCTAAGGGCTTAAGATTTATGAGTTTGGTAATCTTGACTAAATTAAAGAGTCTTAGAAATACGTAAACACGCGAGTTGGCCTTTCTTCTTCTTTTTTTCTTCTTCTTCTTCTTTTCTTCTTTTCTTCTTCTTCTTCTTCTTCTTCTTCTTCTTCTTCTTCTTCTTCTTCTTTTCTTCTTCTTCTTCTTCTTTCTTCTTCTTCTTCTTCTTCTTCTTCTTCTTCTTCTCTCTTCTTTCTTCTTCTTC